>NW_026129821.1:221785-521785 GCF_022985175.1 Labeo rohita | reverse complement strand
AGAACTGCCTAAAACAAATAAATCATCTTGAAATGGCTTAAATACTACAGATTTAACAAAACTATATTTTCTAAATTGCCTAAATGTCAAAATTAGTACAATAATGATTACATCATGACAATATCTTTACAGAAAAATCTTAACACTGAACATGTTATTGCATTATCATGAGTCGTACCAAAATTAACCATGGTTTATTACAGAAGTATAGCAACCATGTTTTTTTCAAACCTCACATCGGCCTATGGCAACTGTTCATATTCACTTTTCATTCGTATTTTTGAGAACTGCCTAAAACAAATAAAAGTCACCTGACATCAGCACCAACACACACACATCTTCAGCTCTGATGAGAAACAGTTCGATGGATTGAACTCAATGACGAGCAGCAGATGAAGAAAGTTTATTAAAGTCAAAGTTCTCCAGATTTCTACAGAACAAGTCAAAAATAAAACCAGCAGAACAAAATAAGAACAAGAGCAAACTGAAACTATCCAGTCATTGTGATCAAATCAATGCAATGAAGAGACAATGTATTAAAACAGATCAAGAGCATATTTACACTGTTCAACACTCTTCATGTGTTCAGACACACAGATCAGCGCTGACAGCTGTGTGTGTGTGTGTGTGTGTGTGTGTGTGTGTGTGTGCGCTTATGTGCTGGTGTCAGACTGCAGGTCCGGTGCTGTGATTGATGGGATTCTGTTGTTTTTCTGCTCTTTGTTTCCTCTTTGTCTTCCTGTGAGAAAACAAACAGACTGTCAACAAGCTTATTCACACAGGTTTATTTGACTATATTAGTGAGGACTTTGTTCTGTGTTAGGTTAATGTGATATATTTATGGCCTAAAATTGGTACCTGGTGCCAAAATACTCAGGAAGCATCTCAGACACAGTTACTATTTAGGATCACACAGACACATGGCCTGTTTCCACCACTGAATACAATGCAAAAAACATAATTATGACTTTTTCTCTCACAAGTTTTGCAATTCTGTCCTTTTTCCTTATTTTTTAGGAACTGACTCTTCACATAGACCCGCCCCAAATTCAACCAGTAAATAACATTTGTGTTTCTTTAATGTGTGGCGACGCCTCAGTTCGAGCAGCACACGCCACCCATCATCTCTTCCTCTTCACGAATTAAACATGAACGAACATCAGAAGGAATCTTGTTTTAACCACAGAAAGTTCAAGTTCAGGTCCACCAATGATAGTCGTGTTAGTTCACTTCTTTGAAGAACTGTGGATTAGTAATATTTTGCTCGATGCTTCCTCTAGTGGCCTCAGGAAAGAAGCCAAAAACTTTTTTTTACCCGAACTGAAATTATACCTTTTAAATTTGAATATAACTTGAATTTTGATCGTATTTAATACAAATCGAATTGAGTTTTTCAGCCATTTTGACAGCATTAACACACACACACACATGTCTGGTTTATTATCTTTGTGGGGACTCTCCATAGGTGCAATGGTTTTTATACTGTCCACACTGTATTTTCTAGCCCCTTACCCTAACCCTACCCCTAAACCTAACCCTTACAGAAAACTTTCTGCATTTTTACTTTCTCAAAAAAACTCATTCTGTATGATTTATAAGCTTTTGTACCCATGGGGACCTCAATTTAGGTCCCCATCGTGACACGAGTCCCCATGAGTATGTGTGTATTCAGGTTTAAGTCCCCACCAGGATATATAAACCAAAAGCACACACACACACACACACACACACCTTCTGCTCTCAGCTCTGGCAGCAGTGTGTTTCTGAGCTCAGGGAAACGCAGCTCCGCCATCTTTTTCCCAGCAGGCCCTGCAGCGTATTGACTCCTGCTGCGCTCTGACGACACCTACACACACACACACACACACACACGCACACACACACACACACACACACATTATCTAAATGAGGACATTAATACATAAACTTTTATTGTTTTATATACAGATAGTTATACATTTTCCAACCTAAACCAACCCCAAACCCCAAACCCTCACACTAAATATTCTGCATTTTCACAATTTTTTCACAGAAGAAAAAAAATAAATTGTTTAGCTAATTTTATATCAGTTTGCAAATGAGGACATACTCAAAGGGAGGTTTTTGTAGATTTTGTCAGGTTCTGTTCACTTTTGGGTACAAATTTGTCCCCAAAATACGGTTAACGATGGTACACACACACACGCACACACACACACGCACACACACACCTGTGCATTGAGCTGAATGGAGAGGTTCTGCGGTGACGGCCGTGGAAACACGTTTATTTGCTTCTTCATCTTATCAAACGACCTTTAACAAACACAAACGCATGAACAAATGATCAGAGATGGCAAAAGTACACACATCCTTCACTCAAGTAGAAGTACAGATACTCATGTTTAAAAATACTCTGGTAAAAGTAGAAGTACTGACTACACTTTTTTACTTAAGTTAAAGTAAAGAAGTATGAGCTCAGACATGTACTTAAGTAAGTTTTAGTGTCACGCTGTAACTGGACCTCACATCGTACTGACATTTGTATCAAGGCTGAACAAGCAGCATGCAGAACAGGGCCGGACTGGGACAAAATTTCAGGCCGTCCCAAACACCCGCAACATTCTGAAACCATGGACAACTGTATTTTTGTATGGCCATCACATTTAAATAAATGTTTAAAACCTTAGTTTGGGGCCGAGCAAAATAAGAAAAGGGCTCTCTCTTGAACTGCACCTTCATTTCCATTTTCCTTTTCAGTCTCTTCATTGTCCATGATCTCTCTGCATCTCACTTTATGTGTGTTTGCTTTTTTTCACTGATTTTCTTGTACCTGTCACTTTTCCCATCAGCCATTTACCGTTATGAGCACAACTGTCTCCACCTCATTATATTCTATTTGCAGTAACAATTTTAATTTAAAGTATCACATCATGAGCAGGTGTTGTTGTTATCATCTTGAAATGGCTTAAATACCATAGACTTAAAACTATATTTTCTAAATTGTCTAAATGTCAAAATTAGTACAATAATGATTACATGACAATTTCTTTACAGAAAAATCCTAACACTGAACATGTTATTGCATTATTGTGAGTCATATTTTTCTCTTACCAAAATTAACCATGGTTTATTACAGCAGAAGCATAGCAGCCAGTTTTGTTTTTTTTGTTGCTGTTTTTTTGGCGGATTGATTACAAACTGTTTTAATTTTCAACCATAGTTTTACTGCACATCTCATGGTTAGACTATGGTGAGTGTAGCAAAACCATGGTTCATTTGGTTTAACTATAGTAACCACGGGCATTTCATTTTCATAAGTGTTGTGTTGTTATCTGCTCTAGCTCCCTCTGAACACATTACAAAACGATGATTTATAACATCTGTTTGCTAAATTGCTGCTGTAACTTTACAGAAGATAATAATGACGTCCTTTGGCACAGAGTATTTTGAGTGATGATAGTAATTTGGTTCAGTTTTGTTTGTAGTACTACTGCTGTAATTTAAGCATTAAACTGCTAGCGACTCTTAGCAGCCTGTTTACAGATGAAGTCCTGAACAGGTCAGTAGTTTTGCCTCTATGATTCACCTGGCGCTTACACTCCATTCTCGAGTCTTTCGCATTGATTTCTCTGATAGAAACCGTTTGGTGGAGACGCGGAGCACACGCGGGCCGAATCGAGTTGCCGGTCAAGACTAACCGATCCATGATTTAATAGAGATTTGTTATCAAATAGTGATCCACCAAATTCTGACTGAAACTAAAGTAACCAGCTTGGTTTGAAAATGTAAGAAGGAGAAAGTACAGATATTTGTGTAAAAATGTAAGGAGTAAAAGTAAAAAGTAGTCAGAAAAATAAATAGTGAAGTAAAGTACTGATACCAGAAATATCTACTTAAGTACAGTAACGGAGTATTTGTACTTCATTACTTCCCAGCTCCGCAAATGATGCATCATTTTAATCATGTGACACACATCAGCCAATGGTAAAAGTTTCAGAGACTGTCAGTATGACCACAAACTTCAGTTGTCAACTATTATTTGTCTAGCCAAACTTTCCTCAAATTCATAAACTCACATAAAGCCACAGATACTAACAACAAATCTTTCCATCATCTCCAAATGTGAACGATCCAATCAGCAGCTCTGAATTCATCACACGACCAGAAGACATTTACAAATCACAAACATGCAGTGCTGTATGAAGCATTAAATGTGTCATCTGACATGTTCTCAAGTTCTCCACTGATTCGACTGTCATGTAACTGCAGCATTAGAGGATGTGGTGTGGCAGCAGTGCATGATGGGAGTGTCACCTGAGGCTGTGTGTGGCCGGTGAGCTGATGACGGACAGGGAGTCGGTGGAGATGGGCGGGATTCCCACCTGACACACGCTCTCACCGATTGGCTCCGTGTCGTCTGGGCGGAGCTTGGCTGTGATGTCACTGTCCTCACCATCAGACGGCCTGAACTCACTGAGCCGCAGCTCTGAGTCCTGACACACACACACACACACACACTCAAACTGAATGATCATCACATGGAGATCAAACGGTGAAATGTTCATGAATCTCTTCACACCACAGGCCAAATTCATCCAGCAGCTCAATGCCCATTTGCTTGTTTTGTTGAAAATGAATCACTGACCAATAAGATTGAAGCACGGAGCTGCAGTGGATTTTGATTGGCAGGTGGATGTTCCTCACCCGTACGGAGTTGTTAGCAGCCGATCTCAGGATGTCCAGCTTCTCCTTCTCTCTCCTGGAGCTTTTAGTGCCTCTGCTGTTTTCCTTCAGGTCCTTGTGTGTCTTACTGGCCAGTTCTTGCTGAAAGCTGATCATAAAACAGCTGATGGTCACTACATCTGCTGCGTGTGTCCAGAACAAAACAGACCAGAAACAGTAACAGAGCAAATTTTTGGCATATTAGGTTTGTGTTTTAGAGTGAATGTGTGAATATTCAAGTTTCACATTTTATTGGTCATATACATACACGACTCACCACACAGTATACAATAAAATTATCTAATTATATCTTAAAAACATAAAAGTAAAATAAAAATTGGGGCTGGCGAACGATTAATCGCATACAAAATAAAAGTTTGAGTTTGCCTAGTATATGTGTGTGTACTGTGTGTAAATATGTGTATATAAATACACAAATTAATGTATATATTTAAGAGAAATATGTTATTTATGCGCAAAATATTTTATATATAATATGAATTCTAAAAAAAAAAAAATTATAATAAATACATATACTTATACGTAAATATTTCTTAAGTATAAACATTAATGTGTTGTGTATATACATAATAATTACACACAGTACACACACATATATTAGCCAAACTCAAACTTTTATTTTGTATGGGATTAATCACGATTAATTGTTTGCTGGCCCTAATAAAAATATGTTTGCATAATCTGATAATCTGACAACAAGAATTAAGAAAATTATACAAATCGGAAGAATTTACAACATAAAATAATAAGAGAGAAGAATGTATTTATGTACATAAATATAAAATATGAGATGCATTATGACAGATGTAGAGATAGTAGCGGCAACGGCCTGACTGGTAATATGTAATATTAATTACAATTTTTTCCCTAAAATAAAAAAAAAAAAAAAAAATAGTTTTGGGGTAATTCCATATAAAAGTCAACCTTATCATGAAAAAATAAAGTTTTTACCAAAGGTTTTTTTTAAGCTTTTTTTTTTTTTGTGCATGATTTTCCATAGTCTAGTAAGTGCTGTTTTCAGGCTTGTCAAATCCATAACAGTACATATTCCTCATGAATAGAAAATTGAAATAAAGTAACAATTGTATGTTCTGTGAGGAGCCACCGCTTCATTATTTGTTGGGTATTATTGTGTCTGGTTTGTGCATTTTAATTAGCAGAAATCCTACAAAGTATGTCGTCTCTCAAACACGGTGTCCTTTTTTGTCACATCCATAACGCATGATTATCTCCCTTTTTTAACAAAAAAAACTGCTGCATAGACTGATATTTTTCTGATGTTTAGACTCTATCAACAAGGGTTATTAAAATATAAACAGATGGTCCGGTATAGTGGTAACACATACATTCTCTAAGCATTTATGTGTCACATCCATAACGCTCGATTTGCCCCTTTTTTATATTAGGAAAAAAATTAGTTTGGTCCCCCAATGTTAAAATGGTTACTGGGAATGTAACAATATCAAACTCACAATACCATAATATCAGGATATTAAAGGGGTCATCGGATGCCCATTTTCCACAAGTTCACATGATTCTTTAGGGTCTTAATGAAAAGTCTCTAATATAAACCAAAATCAGCTCTGCAAAAATCTACCTATTCTGAGGAATTGTTCCTTTAAATGCAAATGAGCTCTGCTCACCCCGCCCCTCTCTTCTCTCTGTGGAGTGACGAGCCTGTTTATTTTAGCCACGTTTAGCCGCTAAACTTCCTAACTAGCATATTATTATTAAAAGGCGATCGCAAAGATTCATAATAAACCCCTTATAGTCACTTCTGCTGTAAGTGAAGCTGGATCATGAATGATTCGCGTGAACATAGACGGATATATGTAGATCGGGAGGCGCATTCCCTTCACAAACAAACGTAATCCACTGCATCTTCAGCGGCTCAGATGTCGGGAGTAAATGACGACCACTATGTTCATTATTACATCCAGCAACACAACACCTCAATCGCTCAATCGGAGATATTCTTGTCTAATTTACATCCCTGCTACAGCATCAAAACAGTGGAGGTCGGACTGTGACAGCTGATCTGAGGTAAGACGCTCATGTCAATCAACTATGGTGGGAGTGGCCTCTGTCATGTGACGCCACAACGACAGTCATCTGAGAATGACTCGATTTGAAAAAGGGAATATTGTTTTTACAGATGAATTAAAAACCACTGCATGGATTTTTATCATTATAGGGTAGATTTGTACATACACTGACAACACACATTAATGTTCAAACAACACGAAAAAGTGAACTTAGCATCCGATGACCACTTTAAGTCCATGATTTATTGCGATATTCTGAAAAAATGACAAAAAAAAAAAAAACTTGTGGAAAAAATTAAAATTTGGTACATTTTAAAGTTAAATTCTTATATCTTATGCACTTTGAGACTTCAAAATTAAGAGCTCCTTAAAGGAAAAGTCCACTTCCAGAACAACAATTTACAGATAATGTATTCACCCCCTTGTCATCCAAGATGTTACAGTCGTAAAGAAATTATGTTTTTTGAGGAAAACATTTCAGGATTTTTCTCCATATAATGGACTGATATGGTGATATGGTGAGTCCAGGCAGAGTAAGACAAGACGAGCATTTGAGATTAAAAGTATATAAATTGTATTATTTTTATGAAAATAACTGATTGTTTCACTAGATAAGACTCTTCTTTCTCGGCTGGGATCATTTACAACCGCATTTGTGATCGTTTGAAGCTGCATTTAAACTGTATTTTGGAAGTTCAAAATCGGGGCACCATATCAGTCCATTATATGGAGAAAAATCCTGAAATGTTTTTCTCAAAAAACATAATTTCTTTATGACTGATGAAAGAAAGACATGAACATCTTGGATGACAAGGGGGTGAGTACATTACGTGAATCTTTGTTTTGGAGGTGGACTTCTCCTGTATGCTTTTATTCTGAAGGAAACAACAGAGCTTTTACTTTGACAAAATTCCAGCTTCAGTAAAAACGAAAGTCTTACAAAACATGTCTCACTACAAATCTAGTGAAATGCTGTAATCATCCGCTGTGAAAATAAAGAATAACTACTGGTCTAGGATATTGATAATATCAATATATCGCTAATACACTTTTGAACACAAGGATTATAAAACCTGAGATCACCTGCACTGAGTCAGTTGGAATAATCATCATAAATCAGAATAAATAAATCAGATCGAACTCACCGCATGTGGAAGCGGTCTCTGGTGAAGTACGGATGCAGCAGCAGATCTGCACACTGCGAGCGTTTGTCTGGATCCATCTGCAAACATCTCTGCAGACGGGACGAACGTGACATCAGTCAGACATGAAACACACACACAGTTCACGTCAGATCAGACTCACGCTCACTCGTGACAAACACGACGCTCACCTGAGCGAGATCCAGAGCCAATCCAGACAGTTTGAGCGAGCGGCTCTCCAGCGGGTTCCTCTCCGCCGGCTCTGGAAGAGAAACTCCCATGAACACCGGGTTCCTGTAGAAGACCTCGCGGTGACGAGGGGTCAGATGACCTGGAGAAAGACCAGCAAGAACAGCTTTAGCCCCAGACAGAAATATCACAGGGCTGTTGTTTCTGAACAAGTCAACGAGAGACCATCAAAGCTTCGTCTGATTTACAGACTGAATCTGAAGCACCTACAGCGATGGAGCGTTGAACACGAGGATCTGACACACATGGAGACTAGAGAAACAAACACAAAGCAGAACTCACCAAAACAACTGATGACAAGATGCAGCTGGTCAATGTCAGAGTCGCCCGGGAACAGAGGATCACCCGTTAACATCTCAAAGAACAGACACCCGACGGCCCACACGTCAACCGCCCTGAAACACACACACACACATTCCGTTTTTGTTTATCAGATTTGTAGAAACGTGTCACTGTCTCACCAATGGATCCTCTGCAGTGAATGGGTGCCGTCAGAATGAGAGCCCAAACAGCTGATAAAAACATCACAATAATCCACAAGTAATGCACACCACTCCAGTCCATCAGTTCACATCTTGAGAAGACAAAAGCTGAAACAAATCCATCCTTAAGACGTTTTTAACTAAAATGTGAGCCCATAATCCATAATAACACTTCCTCCAGTGAAAAAGTCCATCTCTTGTTTTCTTTCAGAACAAAATCCAGCCACATATTTGTTTAGAGCTGTTTTGGCTTGTAAACGGCGCTTGATCTGTGCAGATTTCTCTCCTGATTCAGACCAAACCACTTTTTCACTGGATGAAGTGTTATTATGGATTATGGACTCAATGCATTCGTTTCAGCTTTTGTCTTCTCAAGATGTGAACTGATGGACTGGAGTGGTGTGGATTGATTGTGGATTATTGTGATGTTTTTATCAGCTGTTTGGACTCTCAGTCTGACGGCACCCATTCACTGCAGAAGATGCATTGGTGAGACAGTGATGAAATCTGACAAACAAACAAACTCATTTTAATCTTAAGCATGACTTCTGTGCTTATATATCCCGTGTTTCTCCATCTGTTGGACACTAACTTCCCGTATCTGGTGTCTCCCACCAGCAGCTCCGGTGCTCGATACCAGCGCGTCGCCACGTAGTCGGTGTAAACCTCACCAGGAGCGGCCGCCATCGTCCGAGCGAAACCGAAGTCGCAGAGTTTGACCACGCCGAGCTGAGAGACCAGAACGTTCTCGGGTTTCACATCTCTGTGAATGATCTGACAGACACACACTCGTGACCGGACAGGAAGGACAAACATGCAGCAGAAGACAGAGACGGACAGACGGACAGCTCACATTGTGCTGGTGGCAGAAGGAAACGGCCCTCAGGATCTGGTAGAGATATTTCCGGACTCTGTGCGGATCCAGTCCGGATGGGAACTGCTCGAGCTCGTCCAGAACCGTCCGATCCACAAACTCGAACACCAAATACCAGCGACGTCTGCGCTTCCACACCTCCAGCAGATTCACCAGATTCTCATGCCGCAGTTGCTGCCAAAACACACACACACACACACACACACAGTGAACAAAATAAACACACTTGTCAAGCACCTGATGAGAGTTCACATAAAACTGCTAGCGGTCAGTTGAACAGTAACTCTTGGCGAGCACCCGCAACAAACTGTCATTTACGTCTTCGGTGAATGAAAACGGTTGAGAAAGAAATCGGATGTGTATTATTATATAGGATGCATCATTTCTTAAAGTGACCGTGCCTAATTTACCAGCTGCTGTCGGTGTCCTTAATGTTAATCTAAGAAAATGAAAGAGAAAAATCACTCACTGCTCTTGACAGAATTACTTTGTAGTTTTAACAAGAATTAATTAATATTTAATTTTTACAATGAAGACTATGCAATGCTATTGGTACAAACTTGAAAAAAACAAACATTGCGTAATTTTAATCTTTGTTCTATTTATTTCTTTGTGTTATTCACGGGGCCCCGCAAACTCCAGCTACGGCCCTGCATGTCCCACATCTGAAGAGCAAAGTTCATGGGATGTAATTCAGCCACAAAACAATGATCAGCATTTTTTTTGCATCTTATCATATTTCATATTATGTATGAATTTTTATCACAGCTTCAATTAATACTGTTGCACTGTATTTTATTTGAATCACCTGCATGTATCTAGTGTATAGTAATCTTGACATCACCTAATAATAATAATAATAATAATAATAATAATAATAATAATAACAACAACAACAACAACAACAACATCTAATGTAAATATATAATGAAAGCAGCACATATGGATGACATTTGTGACCCTGGAGCATATAAGCAGTCTTAAGTATCACAGGTATATTTGTGGCAATATCCAAAAATACATTGTATGGGTCAAAATGATCGATTTCTCTTTTATGCCAAAAATCATTAGGATATTAAGATCATGTTCCATGAAGATATTTTGTAAATTTCCTACCATAAATATCTCAAAACGTAATTTTTGATTAGTAATATGCATTGCTAAGAACTTCATTTGGACAAATTTAATGGCAATTTTCTCAATATTTAGATTTTTTTTTTTTTTTTTGCACCCTCGGATTCCAGATTTTTAAATAGTTGTATCTCAAACAAAAATTGTCCTGTCCTAACAAACTATACATCAATAATGACAAGATTATTTATTCAGTTTTTAGGTGATGTATAAATCTCAGTTTCAACAACATTGACTCTTATGACTGGTTTTATGGTCACATATGAGTGAATAAGGAGACGGCCACTGACTTTCAGCAGTCTGATTTCTCTCTGAACGATCTTCCTCACAGTCTCATCTTCCTCCAAGAGCTTCTTCACGGCGACGGTTCTGCCGGTGTCCCGGTGTCGACACTTCAGCACCGTCCCGTAACTACCGGAGCCCAGACAGCCCAGAGTCTCGTATTTATACATCAGCCTGAACCACAAACACGACCTGATGAGGAAAACACATCAATAATAAAATAACACGTGACCCTGGACCACAAAACCAGTCATGAGGGTTAATTTTTAAACTGAGATCTATATCCATCCGAAAACTGAATAAATCAGCTTTGTTATGACGGACAATATTTGGAATGTTTAAAAATCTGGAATCTGAGGGTGCAAAGAAATCTAAATATTGAGAAAATCACCTTTAAAGTTGTTTAAATGACGTTCTTAGCAATGCATATTACTAATCAGAAATGAAGTTTTGATATATTTACGGTAGGAAATTTACAAAATATCTTTATGGAACATGATCTCAATATTCTAATGATTTTTGGCATAATATTTATGCTTTATGCAATTTGCCATATTGTTGTCTATTGCTACAAATAAACCCGGTTTTGTGCTCCAGGGTCACATATCAATAACAAAAACATCAATAAGATAACAACAAAACAAAACACATCTATAAACACATGAACTGATGTTCAAAAGACATCAATAAACACGATATGACAGAAGAATCGCTCAACAAACTCACCGCAGCGTCAGCTCTTCATTCACAGCAGCTGTGCTCGACTAACACAGACGACATATGCGCTGAAGCGGTTATTAAAGACAGTTTAACGTGATTATTAAATGAAGAAAGAGCGGCATATTGACGACTGACTGCCTGACTGCGCAGCGCGTAAATAACGCCGTCACCATGGAGACCAGCGCGCGCGCAGAGAGAGAGCTGTCAATCACGCGCCTGAGAAGCGTCGAATAAACTCCCGTAAATGCGTTTATGTGGACGAACACAAGGCAGAATTTCCATTTGTACATGAATATTTTATGATCTAAACAACGGCAAATTTCTCCTTTGATCCAGCACGGATTCATTTAAAGAGACGCAAGATCTCACAGCGCACAGCGCATACACTGCAAACACACACGGAGAAAACTTCAACTCTTCTTCACTAAATGGCTCATTCAGCCAAAATTGATCAAGAATCTCTTGTTTAGCAAATTTTCATTTAACACAAATTTTAACAAAGTTTTCATGGACATACAGTCTTTAGGTAGAAAACTCTTTACCATATTGACATTATAGTCATGATTGTGGCAGGTTTTCACAACAAAATCGCGTTCCGGGGGATAAGATGCAGATTTTTTTGCCGGGGTTTTCCTGTAAATTCGAATTTCAGGGGCTAAATATGACGTTATTGGGTTCGCTTCGACCTGCTGACATGAAAAACAACCCGCGGCAACAGTGTTAAAGAAGCCTAATCCCGGCGGATTTGGCAACACCGTCTAGAATGTCGTTTGAAATGGTTGAACACACTGTAGTGTAGGCCAGTGTTGCCAAGTCCGCGGTTTTCCAGCGGCTTTAACACTGCTGCATTCCAGGGGAGTCCCGCCAAAAACATGTGGGGCGTTTAAATGTTGTGCTATAACAAACCCTACATTACAAATACAAATACATTATATACACTATAAATGTCTGTTTGTCAAAGATGTCTTCTCAGTTTTGAAGGGATGATTATTTTTAAATTATATTATTTACTGCATCAAAATTTGTTAATATTTCACTATAGTTAGGCGTGGATAATTTTATCAGATGTTTATTTGCGCAACAATTATTTTTAATAACTATTGCTATATAGCTTTGTCTAGTGCTCTTATGATTATTTATAGCATGATTTGTGAAAATTTAACGACTATTGTGTATTTCATTTTATTCTGTAACTTACTTGTTCTACAGATCTGTGTACTGTTTATGACAGATAATAGCATGGTATTTTTTGCGTCTCTCTTACTGAATGTGTCATCCTTTTTCTGTCAGTTTAAGTGCCGGCGAAGCAGTGTTGCTAGATATTGCTATTATAACAAACAAAAACCGAAAAAATACAAATGAACCGAAATGTAAAATCTTTTGCAAATAAGATAAAGATAAAGATAAACATATCACTGACCCTAAACTGCAACTTCCTACTTTATTAACTTTCTAAAGTGACAAATTAAGTAGAAGAGACAAGTCCAAAAATGCTTATAATAGCTGGATCTGGCTGCGACCGCGCCCTCAACTCACAACTCTCTCTAAAAAAATTAGGAGGTCTGGACCTCGGTGACCTCATAGCTGACTATGGGCCTGAGAATGCCATTTTTACCAGGGGACCCCGCTCGAAATGTGATTGGCTAGTTTGTTTGTTTTTGGTTAAATTCTGGGCTAGTTTTGAGTAGCAATTAGGCGGGTTTTGTTGTGAAAACCAGGCAACCATGCCGTAGGCCTCAGTGCTCAACAAAAAAAAAACACAACTAACAAAATGTACAATGATTTACAATGCAACTAATAACTAACAATAATGACAAACAAGAGAAGAACTTTATATGACGTCAGCATACGTCACCTGAACCATATAATGCATTCATGGTGCACTGCATGCTGGGAACTCAAGAACTCTTTAACATTTCAGCAATATGAATTTAAGTGAACAGTTATGAACTGTGAACTGTTTTACTAGTTAGGATCAGTGATGGAGTACTCGAGTCCGACTCGAGTCACTATTCTTTGGACTCGAGTCCGACTCGAGAATCCACTCTCTGGACTTGTGACTCGACTTGGACTCGCGGATTGATGACTCGTACTTGGACTCGGACTCGAGGATATATACAATCGGACTTGAGCATTCATCACTTTGTTTTTGACTAAATATGTTATAAAAAAAATTATATAAGGTGTTACACTTTTCCTGTTTCGTGCCCAAGACCGTCCGCGATCTCCCTTCACAGACACTGCTACCTCTCGCTCTCTTTGCTTGACAACACACTCACTGACGTCACTCACTTTTACGCTCGTGCAATGCATGATGCATGATTCGCGGGCTAAATGTTCACATTTGTAGAATGCAGAAAGACGTGCCCCGGGTCGTGAAGTTCGCCTACGACAATTTTGCTTCTAATGCTGGAAAGAGCAGCGCTAAATGTTGTGTGTGTTATCGCACAATTGAGGAAAAGACTGGGACAACCTCAAACTTTAACAGACACCTGTCACGGATGCACCCAGAAAAGTAAGTAAAAAGCTTTCCATTGCCTAACGTTAGCTTTTTTCAAAAAAAATATTATTGACTAATGCATATATGATAACAAACAGAAGAAGCTAGGGTTAATGTATGTCTGGTTCAGATTACAGCATTTTTTTGTCTGTTGATAACTTAACGTTACTAGTCACTGTGCCAGATCAGATTTTTGCGATATTTGTCTGTTGCGATAGTCACTGTGTCAGATTAAACAGTCTCTCTCTCTCTCTCTGCATATCGTATTGATTTTTACGTTTTAAGTATCTTTAAAATACAGTGTCCTGTAAAATGCAGGTTTCTTTTTGATGAGGCCTCACCGTGCAAGATTGAGCAGTACCATGCTTTCAAATCTGATGCTTTTAAAATGCAACATGAAAATGCAGCATGATTAAACAAGCAATTTGTAAATTTTCTACGCTAGTTCTCAATCAGAAGTTCACAACAATGGAAGTAAACACATGCTTTTGATGGCGTCGTAAAGTTGCAAAGTGTGTTGCAAAGTGTATATGTCAAATCAGTAAATAAACTCCCTTTGCAATTGTGACAGTGGTGTCATTTTTGTTTAATGTAGAACCTCTTTAATACATTTTATCAGTTTTTTGAAGGTCCCAGAGTGGAGACATGTAGGCACTCTCAGACTCGAATACGGGACTCGAGACTCGACTCGGACTCGAACTCTGGTAATGGTGACTCGACTTGGACTCTTCTTTGGTGACTCGGACTTGGACTCGGACTCGACAGTTGGTGACTCGACTACAACACTGGTTAGGATAACATTCAAGGAATTCTGACATGGGTTCAAGAAAACAGCATTTCCTAGTATTTGAGATGGCTTCATAAAATGGAAAATATGTAGTTGTTTTTTTTTTTTTTTTTTTTTTTTTTTTAAAACAGGGTCAAAATCTCTACAGGAAGACCACGATATTTTGAATTAATCAGCATCCAGTTGCTTAAACAGCCACTGCCACGTGAACCATTTTAACCAACTTGCAGAAAGTTAAGACTTCTTATGTAACTAAGTTACAACCAGTCTTGAAGAACTAAATAAGATGACCAACTTGTAAAACTAGTCTAAGCAGCTGACAACAGTAACTTCAGCCGTACTCATAGAAAACTCATGTTTGTGTGAACATCAGCACCTAGTGTTAGAACTGCATCATGACTGTGGAAATTCTGAGCAGCTGATCTGAACTCGGTGAAAGTGCACAGACGACTAAAAAACACAAGGGAATTGAGTGAGGTTGCAGATTTCAGTAGTTTATTGAAAGTCGAAAACACATTCAAACAAAAACCTGCTGAAGCTGACTGAAGTCCAGTCTGAACCCAGAACCAAACGCAGTGGACAGTGTGGTGAGAAACGCTCCAGAAATCAATGGAAAGAGCAGCACGATCCAGAACAGCCATGCAAAGAAACAGCGACTCAGAGCAGCTTCAGCCTCGCCAGACCAGAGCAGAGGCAGATTAAACCAGATCACATCTGGAGCGTCCGGATCGGCACCCGCGAGACCGCCGCTCCGCCGGCACGCGTCCGCTCCTCGAGACACACACAGACAGACAGAGACAGACAGACAGACAGACGGGCGAGAATCGAGTTAAGGCACCACCACTGTTTTATTTACTAGGAAAATAAATAAGTGTACACTGAGCACTGATTGATGAAGCGCTGACGTTCATCCGTTATAAAACGTGAGAAATCAGTTCCGTGAGGAAACCCTTCGTGACATTCAGCTTCTGTTCTACAGGAAAAAAGATCACACTGTCCCGTTCTTCATCGCAAAATCATGACGAGAGTAATAACACAAAGGAAAGCGCGGATGAAATCGGCGCGGCGTGAGTTCTGAGAGTCTTTGACGGCCGGTCACGGTCCGAAAGCCAGAGAGAGACACGAGAGAAACGAAAACGATCAAACGAATAGAGGATGATTTCATCTGCGGTCGGCGGGACGTCCTTCCGTCCGTCCTCAGCGGCGCGGGCCCGTGAAGCGGCCCTCTCCGCCCGCGCCGCCGCCCCGTCCAGCCCCCATCCCGCCCCTGGAGGAGGGAGGACCGCGGCCGTCTCGCTCACGCCCCATCCCGTTTCCCAGAGGGCCCCTGGGCCCGCGCCGGCCGTCCGACGCTCCTCTGGTTTCCCTCTCGCGGGCCGCTCTGGTTTTCTTCTCCTCCACGTTCAGCCGCACTTCCCCGCGGAACATGATGGGCTGCGGGAGAGAGGAAAGAGGAAACGCTGACTTCCTGTTCTCATCGACCCTTTAATAACACAACCTTACAAACAAACACTGATTCAGAATATTTACTACAGCAAGCGAAACTCACTCATCCTGTTTTCATCAATAAAGATGATGCGTAATCAATAAAACACCCACAAGCACTGAAACCTGAATTCATTTGTCAAAGTTTTTTTTTTTTTTAAATGGACTCAATGAAACCGTGAACTGATTCACAAAAATGAAAACTACAGAGCTGTTGATTTATTTCACTCATTAATTCAGTGCAATTCATTGTGGAAAAAACACTGACGCAGCGTCTGACGAACACGCCGCAGGATGACTGACTGACTGACGCGGCCTAAATCAAGATACGAGTGAGAAGAAACACATAAATCACCCTCCTAAATTTATATCATGATATCGTTGAGCAGCATCACACCAGCAAGAGCGCTGCGTCTCCCCAATTTCTGTAACATGACAGTTCAATAAACAAGAATTAATAGTTACATTTTAAAATATTGTCTTGTTTTCCTCAATTTCACAAACCAAAATAGTTTCAATTAAAGCCACAGCAGAACTGATGAGCATCTTTGATCAGAACACAGCGGTGATTTGTTACTGAATGAATCCACGGTTTTCAATTAATCAAGTGAGTCAATGAATCAGTGAGTCACTTGCTTCATTTCTGAATGAATCGGCTGCTTGAACAGACTCACTCAATAAGACCATGACCTGCCATTTTTAGTTTCATATTCAGAGTATTATTTTATTTTTAACAGTCATTTAATATTTTGATATTTAAAAAATAAAAAAAAGTTAATACCTACTTATGCAATATTGAATCAAAATATTTCTAAATCTATTTTTATGTAGTGTCTATTTAATCAGGGTTTCCACAGATATGAACAAGTGAAATTTAAGACTATTATACACACTATATTGCATACATGTAATATTTAATGTTTCATGTAAAAAGAGAGAAAAAAAAATAAAAATTAAAATCGCTGTCAAAAATGATACTACTACAACATAGTGAACTTTTCATTTCAGCAGACAATATTCCACACAAAATATCCCCACAAAAGTAACAGAGATTTTTGGTGGTGTAAATAATCATTCTGAAGCAATATTTCCAGTGTCCAATCAGCTTTTACATGCCTAAATTTGCATATTTTTTATTTACCATTACAAAGCCTTTTTTTATTTTTTTTTATTAAATGTATGCATCACTTTTCATGTCAAATTATTACAATTTATCAAATTCTGTAAGGCTGTTACCAGCCCTGACACTTAACGAGTGCGTCATTGAGTCAACGGATTCATTCTAAAAGAAAAAGGAAAAAAAAACAAAAACAAAACAAAAATACATAAATACAAATCTTCGGTCTGGCCAATGACTGTAAACCCTCATTAGGTCCACCAGAATGAACATCTTAGCAGTAATGTGACCAGAAATATTTAAGACCCATTGAATCTGCATTCAAGACATTACAACACTTTTTAAGGCCTTTCGTTAGGAAACCGTTATTTAAGGCATTTTAAGACTTTAAGGACCAGAGGACATCCCGTTAATGCTTCTCTCAACACAATGGAGGGTCATTTATCAGCCAAAACTTATGTGCAATAAATTTGCAATTAACCAGATTAATTCATTAACACATCATGTAATAAATTAGATTAAAATTTTAATCGCTTGAGAGCCCTAGAAACTTGTACACTGTTCACAAGATGAGAAAAGATTGTAAAACAAGAGTAATGGAGGGTTTCTTTAGGAAATCTGACAGTCCAGTGAGAAACACATCAAAACCACTAAAAGACTTTATATCTCCAGGACAATCATATTGTTAACGGTGCAAATCCACATTTAGGGGCTGTTGCATAAAAGGTTTACACTAGGCTTTAAAGAGCCATCTCATTTATTTCTTTAAGACAGGTCAAAATTGTAAAAATTTGGCTAGCCCTTGGTTAACTGCTAGTTGGTCAAGCTAGTTCTTAAAGGGGTCGTCGGATGCCCAATTTCCACAACTTGATATGATTTTTTAGGGTCTTAATCAAAAGTCTCTAATATACTTTGATTAAAAATTCTCAATGGTTTTGTAAAACAACACCCTTTTTACTTTGTCAAAATCAGCTCTGCAAAAATCATCTCATTCTAAGGGGTTGTTCCTTTAAATGCAAATGAGCTCTGCTCGCCCCGCCCCTCTCTTCTCTCTGTGGAATGACGATGTTGTTTACTTTAGCCGCATTTAGCCACGTTTAGCTGTGTTTAACCGCTAAACTTCCTAACTACCACGTTATAAGGAAAGGTGATCGCAAAGATTCATTAAAAAACGCTTATATTCACTTCTGCTGTAAGTGAAGCTGGATCACGAATGATTTGTGTGAACATAGACGGATATATGTAGATCGGGAGCCGCATTCCCTTCACAAACAAACGTAATCCACTGCATCTTCAGCGGCTCAGATGTCGGGAGTAAATGACGACCACTATGTTCATTATTACATCCAGCAACACAACACCTCAATCACTCAATCAGAGATATTCTTGTCTAACTTACATCCCTGCTCCAGCATCAAAACAAAGAGGTCGGACTGTGACAGCTGATCTGAGGTAAAACGCTCATGTCAATCAACTATTGTGGGAGTGTCCTCTGTCATGTGACGCCACAACGACAGGCATCTGAGAATGACTCGATTTGAAAAAGGGAATATTGTTTTTACAGATGAATTAAAAACCACTGCATGGATTTTTATCATTATAGGGTAGATTTGTACATACACTGACAACACACATTAATGTTCAAACAACACGAAAAAGTGAACTTAGCATCCGATGACCCCTTCAAGACACTGAACAGAGTCAGTCGATGCAACTGGCCCCAGACCCTAAACACGACCTGTACAGACTCCTCACACAAACCTTGGCTCCCAGAATCCTCTGCACCGGCTCAGAATCATCGAACACCACGAAACCGAAGTTGGGCAGCTTCCCTCCGACGCCTTTGGTGTTGATCCTCATCTCCACCACGTTCCCGAACGCTGAAGGAAACGGAGCGGTGTGAAACGACAGGCAAACGTTCATCGGTGGGTAAAAGGTCAAAGGGTAAAGGTCTTACTCATGAAGAAGTCTTTCAGCTCGCCCTCGTCAATGTCGTGAGGAAGATTTCCAACGAAGAGCTGATGGCTGTCTGGATAACGAACGGAGCGGCGGCCCTCCGTATCACCACCGTCAGAGTCACCGCGGCCTGAACACACACACACTTCAGTGTCATTGAGCACATTATCTGGGATTCACATTCATGTGTTTTTTGCATGTGCATCAATGAGTAATCCAGTTGTGTCAAACTACTTATTGTTACTGGATGAATGATGATTTTGAGTCACATGACAGGAAACTCACCCTTAAAACTGACGTACGGTTTCCCACCCGAAGCCTCTGATCCGCTGCCATCTGACAAACAACAACAATGTCAATTACATGACAAGAAACCACTCACACAATCAACCTGTTATTGAGTGAGTGAGTGAACGTCACCTGCGCGTGGTCCTCGTGGAGGGAAGCCTGGTCTTTCGCGTCGCTGATCTCTGGGTAACGATGACTGACTGTCCTGTTTGACCTCCACCCGCGGCTAACAGACAGACGAGACAGACACCTTTAGCATGACAGCGTTTCTGGTAAGATGCTCTTCTGATGTAGAGACGCTACAGTCTTCAGTAGAGCTGCTTACAGCTGAAACGGAGTTTGTTTTATAACTGAATTTTGCGGCACTAACACATTTTCCTGTGAAGCTGCTTTGAATTAATCTGTATTGCATAAAGCACTATAAAAATAAAACAAGCAAACAAACAAAAAACAAGCCCTGCCCAGATTTTAAATGTAACACAAAAGTAATGTAACGCATTACTTTCCATAAAAAGTAATTAAAAGTAACGCAATTAGTTACTTTCTTAGGAAAATGCAGAAATGTTTTCCTCAAAAAACAATTTCTTTACAACTGAAGGAAGAAAGACATGAACATCTTGGATGACAAGGGGGTGAGTACATTATCTGTGAATCTTTGTTTTGGAAGTGAACTTCTCCTTTAAGGAACAGTTCATCTAGAAATGATCAATCTGTCATTTTCAACCTGTATGACTGAGTTTCTTCTGTGAAACACAAAAGAAGATATTCTGAAGAAAGCTGGGAATCAAACAAACAACTCCAAAATGTGTCACACATTTAAGATGAGTAACTTATGACAGAACATCGTATGCTGATGTGACAGAGCAGTGCACTGGAGGAAGTGTGAGTAACGGTGCTCTACCTGAACGCCGGACGCTTTCACCACGTGTGGAGAGATTCCAGAGGCGGGAAGAGCGCCGGCCGGAGGGAGATTCTTACTGGTCACCAGAGCCCAGGAGAACGCCTGCAGACGACCACATCAGCACACGCGTCAGCAACAGCGGCGACACGCGCTCCACATTAACACTGCACTGTACAGGGGCGTACCTTCGGTGGTTCTGGGGTCTGAGGGGGCGGAGTCAGAGCGAGGCCAGGGGTGGAGCCTCTCTCCTCCTCTGGCAGTTTCTCTTCCTCCTCGGGCTCCGCCTCCGCCACCTGCAGCTCTGCTTCCGGATTCAGCTCCGCCTCCGTCTCCTGATTGGCCTCAGGCTGGGGCTCTGGCTCCGCCTCAGGCACCGCCTCCTCCTGCTGCTCCTCGACTCCATTACTGAGAACGCAAACAGAGCAGCCGATCACAATCAGTGAAGCAGCAGCTCGTCTGATCTCACAAACGTATCGTCTCACGCTGGTACCTGACAGGCGGCGCCGGCGGCTCGTAGTAGGTGGTGCTGCTGGGACGGTCCTGGGCCGGTTCGGGTGAAGCGTGAGTCTCCACCTGCTCCTCCTCAACCTCCTCTTCCTCAGACTCTGATCACAGACACACAGCACACACTTACACTAGTGCCAGACCTTCTGCAGGGTGTTTCAAATCTAATTAAAGACTTCAAGATCAGCACAAATAAAATGAACACCGCAAGCAGCTACAGAACAAACCAGCACAATCTTGAAAATAAGTCTTTCTTCACGTCCAGCCGCAAAATAGAGGAACTACGAGTATGAAGTCGGTGTAAAGTAATATTAAATATGTGCTGTGAATTTGTCACACCACAGAAAATGTGTTATTAATCACCCAGAGTGAGTCGAAAGCATAAGGAGTGTCTGCTCTCTATCGCTCTCACTGTACTTCAATCAGACAAACTATTTAAAGGGGTCATCGGATGCCCATTTTCCACAAGTTGATATGATTATTTAGGGTCTCAATTCTCAATGGTTTTGTAAAACAACACCCTTTTTACCTTGCCAAAATCAACTCTGCAAAAATCATCTCATTCTAAGGGGTTGTTCCTTTAAATGCAAATGAGCTCTGCTCGCCCCGCCCCTCTCTTCTCTCTGTGAAAAGACGGTCTTGTTTACATTAGCCGCGTTTAGCCGCTAAACTTCCTAACTACCACGTTATAAGGAAAGGCGATCGCAAAGATTCATAATAAACCCCTTATAGTCACTTCTGCTGTAAGTGAAGCTGGATCACGAATGATTCGCGTGAACATAGACGGATATATGTAGATCGGGAGGCGCATTCCCTTCACAAACAAACGTAATCCACTGCATCTTCAGCGGCTCAGATGTCGGGAGTAAATGACGACCACTATGTTCATTATTACATCCAGCAACACAACACCTCAATCGCTCAATCAGAGATATTCTTGTCTAACTTACATCCCTGCTCCGGCATCAGAACAGTGGAGGCGGGTCTGAGGTAAGACGCTCATGTCAATCAACTATTGTGGGAGTGGCCTCTGTCATGTGACGCCACACCGACAGGCATCTGAGAACGGCTCGATTTGAAAAAGGGGATATTATTTTTACAGATTAATTAAAAACCACACACATTAATGTTCAAACAACATGAAAGTGAACTTAGCATCCGATGACCACTTTAACAGTCCAAGTCAGAGGTTCTAACCCTGCGGCACGTGTTTTCAGAAATGAGCACACCCACGTCTTCACGTAGGCCTAATTACACATTTAACGAACAAATACAAGTGCACGCTTTGGCAGAATTCAGTTCAAATAGTCATCATCAGCAGCCATTAGGAACAACAAAGGAATATGTACATACAAGAAAAGTCACAGTATCAAGAGTGGAGGCAGAAGAGCGTTCACTTTCAGCATCAAGTTTTGGTTTGCCCCGCCACTCACTTAAAAGATGAACTAATAGATGTTCAGGCAAACGGAAACACCCATACTACACACCAATCATCCTCAGTGCTTTCCATATTTGGATCGACATGGACTACATTTGTAAATGCACATTTTCTGCAATGTCGCGCATCGAGCCACGCTTCCGTGCGCGTCTTACAGACAGAATTTTACAATCCCAACTTCATTGTGCTGTTACTCCCTTCGAGATGAATTTCACAAAATTGGTCAGCTCCCCACAGTATCAGGCGTCTAATTAATAGCGAGTAAAATTATTTATTTACAGTGGTGTACAGTAGTCAACATTTGAAGTGGATCAAAGTGGACTTCAAGTGTTGCCTACTGTAGTGCAGGCGTACAGCCTACTCACATCTTTATCAGTCGGCTCTGTGTATGCCCAATTCTAAAACCCTCTGATGCGCATCATTCAGTAGTGTCCTGCATTAGCCAAAATCATGACAGTCCACCACATGAACAGCCACTTCAATCGCATGTGAATAAATGTAAATATTCACTAAAACACCCGGTCAGGACCGTGATGCCGACTTCCTTTGAAATAGGTCTGATGCGCCCGCACCCGCTCCGTCCACTCCTCCACCCCAAATACTGTCCGTTCATACGCGAGAGCATGTCAGGGGAGGAGCGCAGACTGGTATAATAATAATTATTATTGATTACTAATTTGAGTCAGTACATTTAAACAAAAACAATACCTTAAAAATGAAAAGAAGCAGGTTTTTACAATCAGATATTTCTTAAACCAGTGAAGAATTTATTCCGGGGGATAAATTATGCGTATACCCACTTCTTTAGGCACCACTACACCACTGTTTATTTATATCAATAAAAGTAATCGTTTACATATCATAATATTTGTAATATTATAAATCTAGCTGGTTTGTATTGGTGATGTAATATGTAAATGACATGCGGCCCGCGACACTTGCACTTGGACCACAGTGCGGCCCAGTGGAAAAAAAATGTTGAGAACCACTGGTCTAAGTACACAATTCAGAACTACATATTTCACCGTTTTTGTAACATGTTTCAGCAATACATTTCTAACATTTATTATGTGTTTATAAACAATGATCTGAATTGTCTTTACACTAACTTTAACAACAACTTGTGCAAAGATGCAGCGCAGGACTGAATGATGAGGGTCTGATCCACCTCAGCAGTAATGATGTTCACGCATTAGACCGTCTGCTTTAATTCACCTAAATAACACGTCTACAGTTCAAACATGGTTTATGTGTCAAAGGCTCAGAACACTGTGTGTGTTTGGCTTTACCTCCCAGTTCAGCCTCAGAGTCTCCAAACACCTCTTCTTCATAGCGGAAGATGTCATTGTGCACATAGAATTTATTGACAGCAGAGCCCTGGTGGGAGAGGAGAAAAAATAAATAAATAAAAAAAATAATGTGTCAGAGAAGCGTTCATCAGGAACGATAACATGTCAATGCGCTGCATGTCTGTCAGCCACACACACACACACAGGTTTGTTTTTGTGAACTGTGGGCACTTTCCATAGACTTCTGTTGTTTTTATACTGTACAAACCATATTTTCTATCACCCTACACCAATGCTACACCTAAACCCAGCACTCACAGAAAACTGTGTGCATTTTTACTTTCTCAAAAAAACTCATTCTGCATGATTTATAAGCCTTTTGAATGCCCTCATAAGTCACTGTCATGTCATTAGGGATGAAACGATCACCAGTTTGACAAGAAATCATGATAAAATTCCCCATGGTCAGTATGACCGTTTCATATTTACAGGGACTTACATTTACATTCGGCCTGTGTGCAGTTTTTGTCTTGCTAAAAAATTTCAATTCTATTCAAATTTATTTGTATAGCGCTTTTCACAATACAAATCGTTGCAAAGCAGCTTTACAGAAAATTAAAGTTTCTACAAAATATTTTAAAACTGAGAAAATTTGCATGACCTGCTGTAAATTTGGACCGGTTGATGAAAAACAAGCTTGTGTGGATTCTACACATTTAAACAATCGGATAAGGCAAGTAGAATTATTTATGAAGCAGATAAAATACATATAATCATTTATTCATTTTGACTTAACCCTTTTTTTATTTTGAAGGCTGAAATGTGAGGTTTACCATTTTATGAAAATGTGTTATTAGGTAAAGTGTTGTCAGTCACATTGCCAATAAAAATCCGGACATTATTGGTAAAGTTATTGTTTTATTGTTTATGCAATCAAAAAGACAATTTATTTGTTGTTTGTGGATTTTTTTTTTTTTATATGATTGAAATGATTTGTGTTTCAGTACTTTTTGAACATTTCCAGCCCATTTTAACAATGCCGTGATAATACTGATAACTGTGATCAGTTTGGTCACTATAATCGTGAAAAGAAATTTTCATACCGTTACATCCCTGTGTGTCATTATACAAATTTGTGTCCTGATATGTCCAAAAAAAACAAAAAAACAAAAACAAAAAAAAAAAAAAACACGGACACACACAAATAGGAGTGCACTCACCTCCGGAGCGAGGACAAACGTCTGCATGAACCTCCTCATGGGTCGGCCGCTGTTGGACAGCTCGCCCATCACCTGCACCACCACCCCGTCCCCCAGCGTGGCATGGGCGTCAACGTGCCGGATCTTGGTGTGACACTCACTGAACTGCAGCGACATCACTTTCTTATGGATCTCCTGCGCGCACACACACACACACACACAGAGAATGATTCACTGTTCCAAACTGAAGGCCTCGTGTGATGCGAGCAGTTAATCACCAGTTCAGTGTTCAGACGGTACAAATGTGATCTCAGCTGTAAGCCACATCAGTATGATGTTCCGGTTCATGACAGTTAGTCTATGTCGAAAAACTCCCATTTCATTTTCTCATCCAAATTCAAAATCATCCTACATCGCTGCTGAAGTACCGACCTAGTGTTTACAAAGTGAACATGCAAAGATCAAACACCCTTAACAAAAAAGGTAAAACAGTGATATAGGACGATTTTGAAGTTGAGGGAGAACATGAGATGGGAGTTTTTCCACATACACTAACTGACATGAACCGGAACAAAAACAGTCCAGGCAGAGTAAGACAAGACGAGCGTTTGACATTAAGAATATAAATATAAATTGTATATAAATTGTATTTTTTTTTCTTTTTCAGAAAATAACTGATCCTTTCGCTAGATAAGACTCTTCTTCCTCGGCTGGGATCGTTTAGAGCCTTTGAAGCTCCATGTAAACTACATTTTGGAAGTTCAAACTTGCGGGCACCATAGAAGTCCACTATATGGAGAGAAATCCTGGAATGTTTTCCTCAAAAAACTATTTCTTTACAACTGAAAAAAGACAGACATGAACATCTTGGATGACAAAGGTGGGTAAGTATATTATCTGTAAATTTTTGTTCTGTAAGTGAACTTCTCCATTAAATAATTACCAGTGCTACGAAACACTAGAATACGGAAACAACTTTTACTATATTTCTTTAAAAATCCTCAGTATTTTTGTCCAGTTTTCCAGTGCAAATGTCTGAAGATTCTTAAATCAAGATACAGCTACTGGAGACACAAACTAACAGAATATAAGTCGTCTTGTTTTATGAGAAACAGATCAAAATGAAGTCATATTGCATCTTCAGTAAATGCATTTTTTGCAGTGCGTGCAACATTTCTTGCCGTGTCTATATGAACTGAAGACTTCTTGCTCCGATTTATTACCCTAAATACTTTTTTTTAGACCTGCAGATACCCTTTAAATCTATCAAACACTGGCAGAATTTCATCTAAGGCCGTCGGATGATGTCGGCGCAGGATCAGACGAATCTTTTAGGATTCATAAACTGTGTCTCAGGTGGCCAAAATCATACGGCGTGCACACGGTGGAGGGACACACACACTCTGAGCCACCGGCTCAAAACTGAAGGCTGGTCAAATCTTCACGAAGGTGTCTGGCACTCACCGCCTGACCGTAAACGGCCTCCTCCGGCTTCCCGCTGCCGTCCAAACCTCCGTGAACATATGAGGAGTTCCTGCCGTAAAATCTGCACAACAAACACAATGAGTTCAATGTGACTGTGAGCCACTCTGAGCTGATCGGCTGATGTGTTTCTCTGCTGTGAGCGTGAACTCTGAACTCTGAACTCACCTGTGCAGGTAATCGGGCGCTTTATTCAGGAGTGTGTAGTACTGCCGCACAAACTCGCGTCCTACGAGCAGGGGGCTCGGCTTCTCCATCACCATCTCTCACTCACACACACACACACACACACACACACACTCTGACACTACAACACACACACACACACACACACACACACAAAAACACAGCAGATCATGAGAACTTCATCAGACCACAGTCTCACACATACTGACAGACAGACGAGTATTTAAACACTGAAAGAGACAGAATATAGACAGATAGATACACATGCAGATAACACAAATAAATAAACAACAGATGTTTAAAGGAAAAAGCACTACAGAGATAAACAGAATTGGTAAACAATAAACCGACAGACAACATGAGTGGATGGCTAGATAAATAAACATAGACAGATAGACAGACAGATAGATAGATCGATAGATAGATAGATAGATAGATAAATAGATAGATAGACGTGCACGTGCGCGCCACAGACACAGACAATAGCGCTCGCGCGTGCTTTAGCTCGATGCTAACCGCGGCTAAACTCACCGAATGTGACAGGAACTGCTAAACGCCGCGCGGTCGCCCCGCACGCACGCACGCGCTCTCCGCACACACACTCGAGCGAGCGACGATCGATCCGCTCCCCTTTATCCGGTAAAAACACGACCGACCCCAGCCGAGCCAAAATATACACACAGAGACGCAGACGTGCGCGCGTCCTCTGTCCTCACCTCGCTCGCGCCTGTGACGCAGAAGACCGCGACTTCCCGCCGCGGGCACGGCAAAAACGCGTCACGCGCACGAATCAACGACTGAACACGTGAACAAAAATACGTGAATAAGCATTTACAAGAAACAGGGTTCGTACATGGTGCTTAAATTGACTTTTTGAAATTTAAGCCTTGGAAAACACTTAAAAATAGCAATATTCCTGAAGACGCACTTTAATTATTCAAAGAGTGTTTCAATAAGCACATATCTAGGAATAATTTAAGATTGTTCATCGTATTTATCCTGTAAAACAGATATAAAGGCACTGACTTTAAGTGTGTTTTCTGTAAAGAGGAAAATAAGAGTATTGTACATTATTTTATGATTGTATTTATACAAATTTATGATTTGTTTTATTTATTTTTTGTTATACAAAGCACGAATTGCAATTTAAAGAAAATGATGTTTTATTTTTTCATGAGTATACTGTTGACTTTAAAATTTGGTATATTGTGAATTTACTCATTATGGAAAATGATTTAATGGGCAATTAAAAAAACATCCTAATTTTACTCATTTTAAAATAGAAATATATCACCACCTGTATAAAAGAAACAAGAAATGACAAAGCAAAAAAAAAAAAAAAACTATAAAAAGCCTGTCTATGTACTTGTTTATGGACGTGATTTCCTTATTGCTTTCCCTATTTTGTTTATTTATTTTGTATTGTTTTTGTTTGTTATTGTATTTATTTTGATTATATGTTATTTCCCTTGTATTGTATATTTCCCTTGTTCTTAAAACTGCAATTTTAAAAAAAAAAATGAATAAATAAAAAATAAGCACATGATTTGATGCAAAATTAACACCGCAGCCCATCTGATGTTGAGCTCATGTAGCCCTGGCCCTTTTTAGTGCAGGTGTAAACATAACAAATACCATGATCGCTTTCACATATTCACTGATAACTTGAACATTGACTGTATGAGATGATCAAACTGTTTCAAATCTAGTGAATGAAGCTACAAACTCCATCATAATGCACAATGTTTCCATCTAACATGTATTTTGAGCTGCAGCTCGTCACATTAATGGAGTGTTTCACTAGTTAGCAGTAAACCGGTTACCACACCTCAATATGGAGCAGATTTGTGTTGGGTGTTATCTATGGAAATATCAATACTTCATTTGTAAACATCATACTTGTTTCGCTTATTTCAGTTAATGTCATCAAACTAGCGAGCTAAACCAGTAGTAGCGCTGACAGCGTCGTGTAAACATGACTGAACACGCGAAACACTGATGAACACACAAACCGAACCAATTAAGAGAGTCATTTACGCTGGAACCGCTCCGATTGATTCAGATCATTCTGATTAATTCGATCATTCACTTCAGTCATTTTAGAATTTCGACAGCTCTTCTAAACATCACTCACAGTGATGGGTGAAACGGAGCTGTTTGAAACTTAGAATCAGTTAAAGCATTGTGTTGCAAAATGATACTGACACGTTCAGGAATCATTTGACTCTGATCGGGATTTCGGAGCGGGTTCGCGAATCATTTGATTCAGTTTGCGCGAATCGTTTGATTCAGTTCGGTACTTCGGACGGGGTTAGCGAATCATTTGATTCAGTTCGCGAATTGTTTGATTCAGTTCGGGACTTCGGAGGGTTCGCGAATCGTTTGATTCAGTTCGGGACTTCGGAGGGTTCGCGAATCGTTTGATTCAGTTCGGGACTTCGGAGCGGGTTCGCGAATCATTTGATTCAGTTCGCGAATTGTTTGATTCATTTTGCAACTTCGGAGCGGGTTCGCAAATCATTTGATTCAGTTCGCGAATTGTTTGATTCAGTTCGGGACTTCGGAGCGGGTTCGCGAATCATTTGATTCAGTTCGCGAATTGTTTGATTCATTTAGCAACTTCGGAGCGGGTTCGCAAATCATTTGATTCAGTTCGCGAATTGTTTGATTCAGTTCGGGACTTCGGAGCGGGTTCGCGAATCATTTGATTCAGTTCGCGAATTGTTTGATTCATTTCGGGACTTCGGAGCGGGTTCGCGAATCATTTGATTCAGTTCAGGACTTCGGAGCGGGTTCGCGAATCGTTTGATTCAGTTCGGGACTTCGGAGCGGGTTCGCGAATCGTTTGATTCAGTTCGCGAATTGTTTGATTCAGTTCGAGACCTCGGAGCGGGTTCGCGAATCGTTTGATTCAGTTCGGGACTTCGGAGCGGGTTCGCGAATCGTTTGATTCAGTTCGCGAATTGTTTGATTCAGTTCGAGACCTCGGAGCGGGTTCGCGAATCATTTGATTCAGTTCGGGACTTCGGAGCGGGTTCGCGAATCATTTGATTCAGTTCGGGACTTCGGAGCGGGTTCGCGAATCATTTGATTCAGTTCGCGAATTGTTTGATTCAGTTCGGGACTTCGGAGCGGGTTCGCGAATCATTTGATTCAGTTCGCGAATTGTTTGATTCAGTTCGGGACTTCGGAGCGGGTTCGCGAATCGTTTGATTCAGTTCGGGACTTCGGAGCGGGTTCGCGAATCATTTGATTCAGTTCGCGAATTGTTTGATTCAGTTCGGGACTTCGGAGCGGGTTCGCGAATCATTTGATTCAGTTCGCGAATTGTTTGATTCAGTTCGGGACTTCGGAGCAGGTTACAATATAGATTGTTTTAAAGCAGCTTTACGGAAATAAACAGGAAAATAACAATTAATGATGTGAATGTAAACAAATATGAGAGAAATTCTGCTGTAAACATCTTTAAAAAACAGTCGTGTCACGATTCAGCTCAGTTCAGTTTTTGTTTAGATTCAGTTCGATAACTATTAAAGTTCATCTATTTACAGAACAAGTTCAATATCAGCTGTAATTCAGATCAGTTCAGGTCAAGTCTGGTTTATGATAATCCAATAATATCAGTGCTGTCAAATCAATAGTAACACTGAATATTAATTGAAATAGTATTGGATATAAATAATTCCATCGCTGACAGGTTTGGAACATCTGACTGTGATTCAGTGGTCAGATGATTCGTGTCCAGAGCAGCTCTGTGACTGAACACCCATCAGAGACACACAGCTGATTCCCTGTTAGTGTGAAATGACCTGTTCTGTGTGGCTGCTGTTGTGTAATCCAGTGTTATGTGCTGTTACACATTCATTCGCTTCACCAGGGGATTTTCCATTCTGTCTCCTCAAGGTAGTTAGATCTGCTTAAGAACTCTTGTTGTTTTTTGTTAGTTTGTTTTCATTTAGCAGATCCTTTTATCCGAAGCGACTTAGATTTACATTAAATTCACAAATGCATTTACACAGCAATTGCAGCTGTATCCTTTGACACCTGGTGCTGAGGTGGGTCTGAACAGGCATCATTTAGCATTTTTACACAGCTGAGTTAAGGCTGCTCTGTGCCTGCTCAAGATTCTGCGTAAAGATGTAATGCTGTATCAAAGGCTGATTAAATGAAGCCAGCTCTGACCCACCTCAGCCCCTAATATGAAAGCATACAGTTGCAATTGCTGCAAAAATGCATTTGTGCATTTGTGTAAATCCGGCCTAAGATGACACAGTAAACTCTGATCATCATCCTGCTCTTCAGACAACCAACATCAGACATAGAATATGAGATGAGATCAGGAAACAGACAGAACTGACGTGTGCTGCTCTTCACGTGAGCGCTGGAAGGATAATAAAGAGACACCTAAAACAAGCACACGAAATCTGCTGAAATCAATCAATAATCAAGTTCTCATGGATGACAGTGAGAACATATAGAGCGTCTCGTCTGCTGCTGAGATCGACTGCAGAGAAAAAAAAAACACGCAAATACGTCTGATTATGAGAAACAACAGACTAACTATATAAAAAGCAAGAAAATAATAGTAAATAGTGGGGCCTTACGGTGAGGGAGACTGTGAGAATGAAGAAGCACCGAGGAAACATTCTCATGTATGATGAGAGACGCACTGGATGATGTTTGAGATTTTCACTGAGATTTTAATTTTAAAAACACTTAAATGGGTCCTATTATGCTGTTTTGACTAAGACTAAGTCTTGATTTAGTTTTGAGGGTGTACTAGAACATGCTCTCATGCTTGGTGGTTCGGAAAACCCATTACTGTTCACATAATTCACATTATTACAATACATTTTACCTCAGCCTGGCACATAAAGCTCGATTAGTTTCGGGTTTGATGAAGACCCGCCTTCTGAAAAATTAAATGTGTTGTGATTGGTTAGCTGTACCACTGCGTTGTGATTGGTGAACAGCTTAGACGGTGTTTCAGCACTGACACGCCCCTTGTCAAAGAAGCAAGTTCCATGTACAACTGTTAGTGCAAGCTTGATTAAAGTGGTTCTTACGTTTTAAATATGGATATTTTTCTTACAAAAACACATCGATTCGCTACAGGAGGCCTTTATTAACCCCCCCGGAGCCGTGTGAGGCACGTTTTATTATGGATGGATGCACTTTATTGGACTTGTTTCGGACTGATGAAGAGAAACATCCGTCTATGCCGTTCTAAAGCTTGGGAGTGCCAGGATAATTGTTAATATAACTCCGACTGCATTCGTCTGAAAGAAGGAAGTAGTACGCTACAGTAGTGTTGGGTCCTATCGTCAGCCTGCGAGATTGTGCTAATTTATTAAATTATTTACATACTTAGTTTCATTGTCTGAGACCAGCTCCAGCCTAAGGCTAAAAGCAGCCTAACATTTTTAATATGACTTAATTTGTATTTAACATGACAGCAATTGAATAAAAACATTGTAAATTACTAATTATGATGCTTACATTTCCTTAGTTATTCAAGTTATTGCAACAACAGAAACCAAGCAAAGAACATCATCACTGATTAGCCTATTCTAGTGCAAGTTTATGCATTTACAAAAAACACTTGCGCTATAAACTAATGTTATCTAAACTGTATGATGAATAAATCTCTTACCACACGCTGCATACGTCTAACATCCGGAAAATCTCCCTTTGGACTGGACTTTGAGATTTGTAACTTTGTAGATCTTTTTTATGCCCAAACATACACACCACACACTGACTAAAGTTCAAAAAGTGAAAACGCATAATAGCACCCCTTAAATCTCCCTCAGGTTTGTGTGACCCTACCACTGATCTACATATAATGACTGGATCGCTCATTGCGTTCTAAACTGTCGTCAGGCAGTGAAGCCACCGGAAGTGTTCGATCCGCCATCTTACTATTCCCTACCGGCAGAGAGCACCATTGACTCACAGCTAAACCGCTGACCTAAAATCACCCGATTTTAAGCGTATCAGTCACACAGGACTAGTTTTTATGATATGTGTATGTAAATTCATTTTTACTTAAAGTCTTATCTGCAGTTTTTATCGTCTTTTCGAGCAGGATAAGCGATGTTTGGGAATCGTTCAGGTGGGTGTGTCAGCTGCGCACTTAACGACACAGTTCTGATCCAACACAAAATATATTTCTTAACGTAAGGAATTATGCAGGAAATAGTAAACATGAACATATATCTGGAATTAGTATCTGAAATTGATTCGAATATACAATAAATAATACAATACAAGCCTGTTATATTGCTCTATGTTGTATTGGAATTAAAATCTTGGAAATAAAGCTTTACGTCTTTAAATCCGTACCAGTTGTAATTAGTCAACGTTATTTCTCCAAGTTATGATGTGTATTTTAATGTCCCTAAGTGAGCAACATCTATTTCAAACGCTTAAAGATCGCGCAAATTATATTAAGTGCCAAATTACATTTATCTGACTACAACACCACCTGATTTTGCTCACTTTCGTCAATAAAATCTGAAACAAAGTCAGCCGCATCTCTTTTCAAACACAGCTGTTCCGTTTATGAATGAACGTGCGTTTTTAAACGAATCTGAGTCATTGATTCAATTACACATTGGTAAAGAGAGCTGAGAATGATTCAGTGATAAAATCCGTGGCTTAACGCCATCTGCTGACAGTTTTAGTTTCATTTTCATTTGATCTTTTTAGTTATGTAAATCATTTGATATTACTATATTCAAAATTTTATATTTAACATTTTTCGCATTATTAACGTTTATTATTAACATTTATCTCAAAATGAATGTTATGTAGGCTGAATTAACAAACGTTTAAATCATTACCTGCTTCAAAATTATGTTAACGAAATCATTGTTGAAACCTGTATATATATTCTCTATTATAGATCAGTGGACCACACACACACACACACACACACACACACACACACACACACACAGTGCAGCTCCTCCCAGTGGTGAGAATCTTTATTCATGTCCTCAGGTGCTTATGAACTTACAGACTGACATGAAGTTGCATGTTTACAGTGTACAAATATAAAACATCTCATTATCTTAAAAATGACTGTAAAATGACAGTTCGTCAAACACACACACACACACACACACACACACACACACATCAGCTCATGCTGAAGATCAACAGACGTCCTCAAGCGTCCTCCTGTTCTCTGAGCTGTGTGTGTGTGTTCATGTGTCCGTCTCCTCTTCAGTGATCTGTTTGATATTCTGCAGTAGCTCAGAAAAAGACGGTCGCCCATGCGGTCTCTGAAAACAAGAAGCACACACACACAGTTATTCTGAGTGCTGTGATGTCAGTGATAGACACGATGGATCATACAATTGCTGAGTTTGTAAAGTTTTGTCTCCTCTAACTCAGAAATCAGAAATCTGCAGACTGAGAAATGTTCAGCCAGGCCCGTCGCCAAAGGGGGGCAGTGAAACACTCATTGTACTGATCTAGCATTAAATATTGCCAAACCATTTCACTTAAAGGAGAAGTTCACTTCCAAAACAAAGATTCACAGATAATGTACTCACCCCCTTGTCATCCAAGATGTTCATGTCTTTCTTTCATCAGTCGTAAAGAAATTATGTTTTTTGAGGAAAACATTTCAGCATTTTTCTCCATATAATGGACTGATATGGTGATATGGTGAGTTAGAACTTCCAAAATACACTTTAAATGCAGCATCAAACGATCACAAATGCGGTTGTAAACGATCCCAGCCGAGAAAGAAGGGTCTTATCTAGCGAAATGATCGGTTATTTTCATAAAAATAATACAATTTATATACTTTTTAATGTCAAACGCTCGTCTTGTCTTACTCTGTCTGGACTGTTTTTGTTCTGGTTCATGTCAGTTAGTGTATGTGGAAAAACTCATCTCATGTTCTCCCTCAACTTCAAAATCGTCCTATATCACTGTTTGACCTTTTTTGTTAAGGGTGTTTGATCTTCTTTGCATGTTCACTTTGCAAACACTGTGTCTGTACTTCTGCAGCGATGTAGGATGATTTTGAAATGATTTTTGAAGTTGAGGGAGAAAATACGACATTCCCTAACTGTCTTGAGTCAGAATACACAGAGTTAAGGCAGAGTAAGACAAGACGAGCATTTGACATTAAAAAGTATATAAATGGTATTATTTTAATGAAAATAACCAATCGTTTCACTAGACAAGGCCCTTCTTCCTCGGCTGGGATCGTTTACAACCGCATTTGTGATCGTTTGAAGCCGCATTTAAACTGCATTTAAACTGTATGTGAATCTTTGTTTTGGAAGTGGACTTCTCTTTTAAAGAACCACTAGTCTCTAGAAGGTAATAACTCAGTATTTTCATCCACCTGTTTTATGCACATTTTGGTATATCGCATTAAAAACGCTGGATGGAAACGCCAAGATGTGCAGAAATTCTAAAAATGCGAGTAAAAAGCTTATGTGCTCAAAAAAGTGGTTAAAAGTGATTTTCATCCGGTAAGAAAACATGCGCATAAACTATGATGGAAACACTTTAATGCACATTAAAAAAAAAAAGCGTAACTCTGCGATGGGGCAGCATAACTGGACTAACCAATGAACCGATCTCTGCAGCATCTGAAATGCTAGTTTTGTCATTCTAAAATGCTTGAGCAAAGTCTCGTCGAAGTGCTTCATTATAATTAACTTCCAGATCTGCGTTCCCAAACAGCAGGCTCCGAAATAAACTAACATGAACCAACATGTGTTTCACCTGCACGCTCTGAACCTTTTACAATTACAAATAATGTCTTATTCTTATCTACAAAATGACATCATAAGCTGTTTCTGCTACTATAAGGGAAAAAATCTAAGCGACTGCACCGGTGCCTCTCGTGGGAAATATCTGTGTTTGTGCCGTATGAAAGATGTATCGGTGCAGTTTCTCTTTAAATTCGTTTTGGTTAGATTTTTCTATGTTGTTTATAACGAATGCCATTATAAATTGTGATTTATTTTAATTTGTATATATAAATTTGTGCCATAATTTTATAGCTGCTCATAACTGTGTTCCCCTATAAAAACGAAATGCCCCCCCATTCAAGATTTTCTGGCGACGGGCCTGCGTTCAACGGCTACTGTCAGCTCATTCAGACAGTAAATGAAGGAAAATCTGCACCAGTCGTGTCGTGTCGTGTATGGACTGTGAAGTGTGTGTGTGTGTGTGTGTGTCACCTCATGCCAGCAGCGGTACATGATGTTGTAAATGTGCGCAGACGCCCGGTGAGGCCTGTAGAGACGCCCGCCCTGCGTCACCTCCTCCACCACCTCCAGGTTGGAGCGGTTCTCAAACGGCGTCTTTCCCTCCGCGAAAACCTCCCACATCATCACGCCTGTTCACACAAACGCACACGCATCAACACACACCCACAACACACACACGCACCACCCCGACCTCTGACCTCCAGTCCTCACCAAATGACCAGACGTCTGACTTGTTGCTGAACTTGTTGAAGTGAAGAACTTCAGGTGGAGACCATTTGACGGGGAACCTGGAGCCCATGGAGCTGGTGTACTGATTGTCCAGAACGTACCTGCAGGACGAGACACGTCAGTGAGGATCTACAGGACGCGTTATTCTGAATGCCGTCCAAATGCGCAAAACATCAGGTTTTTCTGTCTTTATGTATAAAAACTGGAGACGCAGCGGTTTTTAAAAAAGTGCAGCTCAGAATGTGAGAGTCTTAAGAGGTTCTTTTGACACGTGATGCAATAACAGAAATATTTCTCTCCAGGTTCTTTACTTAAAAGAAAGGTTGTGATAATGGCTTGAAGAAGTGCTGTAGTATCTTCTGATTGGTCCAGTGTTTTGGAACTGACATTGACGAGCGCTGCTGCATTTAAAAGTTCTTTTGATCAGACACAGCGTCTTAAAAACACAGCGCTTAAAAGAGGCGATACATGAGCACAACAGTCATATATGTGACCGTGGACCACAAAACCAGTCGTAAAGGTCAGTTTTGTTGAAACTGAGATAAATACATTATCTGAAAGCTGAATAAATGATATAATAATCTATGTGTGGTTTGTTAAGACAGAACAATATTTCGTCGAGATGCAACTACTCGAAAATCTGAGGGTGCAAAAAAAATCAAAATATTGAGAAAATCACCTTTAAAGTTGTCCAAATGAAGTTCTTAGCAATGCATATTACTAATTAAAAATTAAGTTTTGATATATTTACAGTAGGAAATTTACTAAATATCTCCATGGAACATGATCTTAATATCCTAATGATTTTTGGCATAATATTTATGCTTTATGCAATTTGCCATATTGTTGTGTATTGCTACAAATATACCCGTGATACTTAAGACTGGTTTTGTGCTCCAGGATCACAAATGTCATTCCAGCATGTGTATACACAGAAAAACAATGGAAAAGTAGCTAATTGGAATGGAAAAACGTTGTGTGAACGACCCCTAAGGGAACGGCACATTTTACCATTTATCAGTCAAATCATTATGGGAATGTTACTTTTAAATGTTCTCTGAACACTCTGAAACAAGTTGTAACATTTAAAAAATGTTGTGACTAAAATGTAAAAAAAAAAAAAAAGAAGTATAAATACTGTTTTTGTGCTAACATTTTGAGAACATTATTAAAGACCAAATAACTTTGAACAAATGTTTTATAAACATTATGACTCGTTCGTAACTTTGAGAGAACATTGCCAGAATTAGATCAGTGTGGATCAGAAGGTGACTGTTCAGGTGGGTTAGAGTTATGGTTAGGTTAAGGTTAGGTTGTGGTCAGTACTCTGACCTGGTCATGCCAAAGTCGCACACCTTCACCACATTCCTCTCGTTCACCAGGCAGTTCCGCGCGGCCTGCAGACACACACACACACACACACACACACACACAGCATGTTATTGTCATCAGCTCGTGATGTAATACAGTCATTCGTGACTGTGTGTTATTTCTTTGAAATCAGCTGCTGTCTCAAAACAATATTCAGGTAAAATCTGCTGGACCAACTGGAAAATCAACATTTATGCCTCTGCTGGTGAACTGGTGAACTGTACGATCAGTTTGTGTTTTATTTTTACCTCTGTTTTGAGAAAAACAACATACTCTTCATACTGATCTGTGACGCTGCTTTGAAACATTCTACACACATGAAAGAGATCATCTGACCGTCTGTAAACAGCTGTTTGTATCATACGGCCTGAAAACATGCAAACTGCACACATTTGGCCAGGCTTTCTCGAGACACCATTAACATTTAAATGTGCTTTTAAAGCTTTAAATGAGTTGCTGACCACACTAGTCTATAGTACTCAACATTTAAAGTGGATCAATAAAGTTGATCAAAGTTGTCCTAAGACAAGAACGGGTATTTTTTTAGTTTTAGGACGACTTTGATGATAGGTTTTGATCCACTTCAAATGTTGACTACTGTAGTGTACTCCTGTCCCTGTGTAAGAAACACATCATGTGTCAAGCGGGTTGTGTCTGACCAGGTCTCTGTGAATGAAGTTGTTCTGCTCCAGGTACTCCATCCCCTCACACACGTCCTGACACATGAAGAGCAGCTTGACGCGGCCCAGAGTTTTGCTGTGCTGCCGCAGGAAGTGCAACAAACAGCCGTTCTCCATGAACTCCGTCACGATGCAGATGGGTCGCTGTGTGACACACACCCCGTACAGCTGGACCAGCTTAGGGTGACAGAGACGCCTGCACGCACACACACACACACACACACGAGTTACAGAAAGACGGTGTTCAGCAGCTCAGATCACTGACGATAAACCGCGAGGCCCATCAAAGCGCGGTCACAGATGTTGTTTGCTTTACTTGTGTATCTCACAGTCCATCAGTGAGAGTCTAGAACATTTTCATTAACAAAGATAAGACGTTTAACTTAAGGAGAGTCATTCTGTGTTGTGGGTTAAACTCAGCAGAAAATGTTCTCACAACCTTTAAACGTTTTTTAAAAGTGACATAAACGCCCAAGTGAAAAATAAATATACTAAAATGTATTTAAAATACATTTATTTCATGCTAAGTATATTATAAATACATTTACATCTTATGTACTTAATAAAAATACCCTGCAGTTGTACTGTTAGTGTACTAAACTGGTATATTTAAACTCTGCTAAATTGGAACAACTCATTTTGTACTCAATGCACTTTAATTGTGCTGAAGTCCAATCAAAGATATACTTAAAGATATACTGGAGTATATTTGATTGTGCTGAAGTGGAACTATTGCAAGGATACTTTAGGTACACTTGAAATATTTTGCATTTAAAGACCGATGTTATTTAAAGATCACACGATCTTCATCAGTAGTGACATTAAGACATATTTTAGGCTTAATATTAAGAAATATGCATTGTGTCCAAATAAAGCTTAATTACTTTCTTAATATTTTTTTATATCAGTAAGTCTCGAGTGATATGTCAGTAAATATGTCAATAGACTTGAACTATACTTAGTGTAAAATAAATGCATTTTAAATCTATTACTTTCTTACATTCTTAAAGTAGTGTTTATGGAACAATCTTAGAACTTTTTTAATATTTGATGTGTGACCCTGGAGCACAAAACCAGTCTTAAGTGTCACGGGTATATTTGTATCAATAGCCAACAATGCATTGTATGGGTCAAAATGATCCATTTTTCTTTTATGCCAAAAATCATTAGGATATTAAGTAAAGATCATGTTCCATGAAGATATTTTGTACATTTCCTAACCTAAATATATCGAAACTTAATTTTTGATTAGTAATATGCATTGAACTTCATTTGGACAACTTTAAAGGTGATTTTCTCATTATTTAGATTTTTTTGCACCCTCAGATTCCAGATTTTCAAATAGTTGTATCTCGGCCAAATATTGTCCTGTCATAACAAACCACAAGCTTATTTATTCAGCTTTCAGATGGTGTATACATTTCTCAAAACAATTTTATGATGTTATTTGATGAACATTCAAAAGTTTTTGTAACCTTTAAATAATGTTAGAATCAGGACGAGAAAACTGGACGTTTTAACATTCTTAGAAATTTAAAAATAATATTTTTAAATAACGTAACAAATAATTTTGGGGTGAATATATATATTTACATATGTGATGCAACCTATAAATAATGTTTTATTTATGAAAACGTTTTAGAAACATTTCAAAACAATGTTCCCACAAGTTTTTCCTAACCTAATTTTGTCACCCAGGAACAAAGCAAAAGCAAAGCTCTTTCCAATCTCGTGCGATCACAGATGGAGAAGGGAAAGATGTGAGGAGCGCGAGACTTCAATCGCCTCTGTTTGACCTCACTGAGATATTAGAGATTTCACTCAGAGTTTGTCTTCCTGTGACAAGTGACAGATTGAAGCCGGCAGAATGAGCGAGTTTTTCCATCACACACACCTCCGGATTCTTCCAGAAGTGTCTGAGTGACTTGCAGAGCAGGTTGAATGAGAAACAGACGCTGAATGAGGGAGTGATAAGAATCTAACGCTCACAGCACAGGAAGTCTCTCTCTCTCACACACACAGACGTCCACCCACCCACCACACTTTCCAGCTCGCAGCAACTTTCCACTCATTTGGTGTGTGTGTCTTACGTCATGATCTTGGCTTCCTCTATGAAATCATCTTCACTCATGGCTCCTTCGTTGATGGTTTTGATGGCCACTTTATGCTGCGCCCTCCAGTTGCCCAGTCGCACCACTCCGAACTGACCGCTGCCCAGCTCCTTCATGAAGGTCAGCTCCGACGGGTTGATCTCCCACTTATCTGCACGCAGACACACAGAGAACATCGGCGCGCGAGCTCTAGTGTGTTCGTGAGTCAGTCGTGGCACTAGAAACACTAAGGTCACGGCTTTGATTCCCAGTGAAAGCAAAAACTGATGAAACGTACATGTGAAGAAAAGTGTCTGATGCCAAATGCATTCATGTAAATGTCATTAGGTGTAGATCTGCCCACTTAGACAGGAAATGGCAAGCAAAGAGTTATTTTTAGTCGACGGGATCTGAATTTAAAGCACAGTTGGTTTTCCTGACCCCATTGATGGATATTTGTTCTTGTTTTAATCGTAAACTCACTTAATTTTGATAAGTTTCTCAGAAAACAAGACTTCTAACCCTTAGGAACCGATCCCTATCTTGCTTTATTCATATGTTCATTTCTTATTCATATATTGCTCTCCCCTCCTCTGCACACTGAATAAACTCAAATACACACTCAGACGTATTAGTTTATTCTGATTAATCACACTACAACTGCTTTGTATTATAAAACGTTTTCCAAATAAGCGTTTTGGATGTTTTCTTTCCATTAGTCTGAAAAAAGACATGATATGGAAGCAAAATAGAGCAAAATCACAAAACTGAGCTTTATCTCTAGTGTCTCATCTTTAGATTACAGGCTCTTTTATGTTTTTTTATTGTTTCATAATTCATTTCGACCCTTAAAGTGCAGCGGTTGACGCTCAGATGCAATGTTTGTCATGTTTGTCGTTCACGTGTGTGTGTGTCAGTCTCACCTGAACTGAATCCCGCTGTGGCCGGCAGACATTTGCCCATGGGGCCGATGGGATATCGCAGTCTGGAAACCAGCCCTGATCAGACGCACAGACAGATCATCATCAGCTCATCTCAGCAGAACCACAGAGCAGAAGTGAACAGAATTACCTGCTGCGTTGTGTCTGTGGTAGTTGATGAGCTCAGGAATGGAGTCGAACACGTGATTCTCTGCCAAGAAGAACTGAGCCGCGTCAGTCTGCTTGATCTGGTAGTGCCTCACCTCCCCTTTACCTGAACTGATCAATCAGTCAAGCCATCAATCAGCGGATCAGACGATCGGTCAGTGAACTGATGACGAGTCTTTACCTGTGTGCGTAAACAGAGACGGTGTAGCTGTTGGGCTGACTGGAGCTCCTGACCACAAACCCTCCGTCCTTCCCCTGAAACACACACACACACATGAGGAAGATGATACAGATGATGATGATGGATCAATTGTTGATGATTGCTAAATGGCCTTCTTTACCTCTTGTCTGAGTAAATGTTCTGCTTCAGCTCTGTTGACGTTCTTGCAGTACCAGCTGATGAAGATCATCATCATCATCATCACACACACACACACACACACACTGTCAGTGACCAGTGAACTCTGAATGATTTGATGCAAATCTGGATTCAATTAAAGACATCTGGAGTGACTCTGATTGATTTAAAGAGATCTGAAGATGATTCTGATTGGTTAAAGAAATCTGGAGTTAATCTGATTGGTCAATACTCACTCATTGGCCTCTATAGTTCCAATTTCTGTAACATAGTTACTGGGAATGAAGCCTTTGTTCCTGACAGAGAGAATCAGCAGACATCAACACATGTGAACTCATGCAACACACTCTCACACTCACACAAACTCACACACACACACACACACACACTCTCTCTCTTACACACACTCACACACACTCTCACCCGTGTTTGTCTTTGGCTCTCCACCACAGCTGATCTTGTTTGTGGAGGATGATGTACGTCTCTCCATGACGGAGCGTCAGGTCTGAACTCTCTCTGGCCGTGAAGTCGTACATGGCCACCACCTTCATCACACCGCTATCATCATCCTCAGGAGGAGACGGTGGGAGCTTCTTCTGAGACAGCTGAGTCTGAGACATGAGGAGCGAACCATTACAGCAGCACAGGATGAACGAACGAATCACTGAACGGACAAACGGACGACTGCATTACCGTATAGATGGATCCCGGATACCTGTTGGTGTTCACATCCACACGAGTGCTACTTCTGGAAGAGAGAGAGATCACGGCTCATTACTGTTTCACACACCTGAACTACTGTTTGTTTCAGAGTTTTGAGCAGATGCTTCATCTGATGCTTCACCAGCAGCTCTTAATGCAGTGTCAGGGGGAACGTCATTCACAGCAAACATTTCACACATGATGATCTGACATCATTTTATGAGCTGTTCCCAGCGATTGTTTCGTGCTAATGGTGTTTTGACCTTTGACCTCCGGTTTCAATCATGCGGACCGGTTCTAGACCGCATCACACATCACAGCACGTCGTACCTGGTCTGTAGAGCACAACAGCAGCAGCAGAAGATGGAGTGAATGGACTGATCTGGAGGAGAGAAACAGATGATGAGCTGCAGAAACACAGATGGAGGACGACGGTCGGTTCACAAAACCACCGACGCTTCAAAACCACCAAAACACCTGTTTCAGAGAATCTTGGTTAACTTTACTTCAGCTTTTCACTCATCTTAGCTGTGTTTTGTAGTTTGCCCTCATTACCTTTCATGTCATTCATACTGGATTCAGAAGCATCGACTGAACATTGGTGTAGGATTTACCTTCAAACTGTTTTCTCACAGAAACCTCGAGCAAATGTCACAAATAATTTGGCAAGTGAATTAGAAGTGAATTCCTGAAGTAGAAATCATGTATCTAAAAATAATTCGACTTTACAGAGTCCTCTTCAACAAACGTTAACGGAGTCACAGCAACAGGTTCCCAAATCACAAAAAACATCCAAATTCATCACAGAAACACAAGATCTTCAGCATCTTGTCAGTTCTGTGGGTAAGAGCAGAACATTTCTGAAGAACAAGGGTGTGAAGTGGCTTCAGCTGCAACACAATGACCAGCTGCACAAACCACACACTTCCTGTCAACACAAAGGTGAAAAGATTCATCAGCGAGCCTCGGACCAGCAAACACACCAGCAACAGCACTGATCGCACACTCAGCGCTCGCAAACCACACGCTTACTCCTGCGAGGATCACAGATCAAACCGTAATGACCTGTTGACTCTCAGAAAAAAGGCAGAAAAGCTCTTAGAAAATGCACCATTTTGGGGTGAATAAGGTACATGTGCACTTTTTGAAAGGGTGACAGCTTATTTTTGAGAGTGTAGAAATGTTTGGATGGAAAACATTTTTCTAATTTTTACCGCATTAGTCAATTTTGAGACTTTGCTCGATTTTGCTTTCATAACATTTGTGACCCTGGAGCACAAAACCAGTCTTAAGTCGCTAGGATATATTTGTAGCAATAGCCAACAATACACTGTATGGGTCAAAGTGAATCATAATTTTCTTTTATGGCAAAAATCATTAGGATATTAAGTAAAGATCATGTTCCCTCAAGATATTTTGTAAATTTCCTACTGTAAATATATCAAAGCTTAATTTTTGATTAGTAATATTCACTGCTAAGAACTTCATTTGGACAACTTTAAAGGTGATTTTCTCAATATTTTGATTTTTTTGCACCCTCAGATTCCATATATCAAAATAGTTGTACCTCGGTCAAATATTATCTTATCCTGACAAACCATACATCAGTGGAAAGCTTATTAATTCAGCTTTCAGATGGTGTGTAAATCTCTATTTCGAAAAACTGGTTTTGTGGTCTACAGTCACATATCTTCTTTCAGACTAGCAGAAAAAAAAGAATCCAATAAACACATTCAAATGTTTATTTTATTGCACTTTATGTATTCGCGTCTGTAGATTTTAACTCCAATCTATATCTTTAAAGAGTTTTTTCTCTTACAAACACCAAATGTTATGGTTTTATTCCTGTATATATATTCTGTATTCTGAACGTTTGTTCATATTTCATTCACACTGATTTATACAACATTCTGCTTCTAAAAACATGGTGAAAATGTGTTTGTTTTCTGTCTGTTGACCGTATTTTCTGATTTACGGAGTGACAAAAAGAGAAATCCAAAACCTTCTGATATGACAACAAAATCACACTAGAACTATGAACCTGACTTTATCCACCAGATTTATATTCTGGAAATGTACGATAATCAGTGCATATTTAATTAATTAACTCATCTGCACATTTACTGCACCGGGGGAGTATGGTGATCTCTGTTAGTTCATTCTCGTCTTTCCTTAAACAGACTGAAGTTCATGAAGGTGCTGAAGTTATTTCCTAAGATAATGGTTCCGGTGAAGAAGGAGAAGCGTCTGAATCTGGGTCGCACACCCACACCGAGCCTTCAGTCACTCTCACTGCTGAGGGGAAATTTCACTTTCCAATATTCAACGCAAAGAACCCAAAAGTAACTGCAACGGGTGTAAAATGAAAAGCAGTATAGTGATACAATAACCTTCATTAACAGATCAGTCAAACGTATAAAACGGAACGGAGCAGTAGTTCATGTACGTTCAGTTATAAACAATTCTTGATCATTAGTCGAGCTGTTAAAGGGACGGTTCACCAAAATAAACATCGGCATCATTTACTCACACAACCAAACAACTTCCTCAGAAGATGTGCATTTGCATTTCTCAGCAGACATAAAGTCAGGTGTACATAAGGACAGGATGACGATTTTGTATGAACGACTGTGTGTGTTTGTAATTAAAGATAACATGAACGCTTCCACACTGATGAGTGTGCTTTAACAGAGCTGCTGAATGAATGGAGATGTGCTCATACATCAGTCCTCCTGTTAAAACACTGTTCATATTGTCCCTGACACACACACACACACATGTAAAGCGGCTGCTGAATGGATATATAAAAGCAGCACACAGATAAACATGACATAGAGATTCAGTGCAGGTACTAAACTGAGAGCATCAGTCAATCGTCTGGTCAATAATCACATTATTATGAGGTGAAATGTTCTCATACTCACTGGAGTGAATCATTATACTGCCGTCAGTCTGTCAGTCCGTCCTGATACACTATAATCAGCATGTGTGTGTGTGTGTGTGAACATGAGACAGGAGGAAAGGGTGACGTACGTTACACACACACACACACACATACATATACACACGCAGTCCTTCCGCTACAGGATGTCACATCATGAAGGAGAGAGCAGACAATGATACACACTCACTCACTCTCTCTCACACACACACACACACACACACACATATATATATAGTGTTTTATTATTGGCACGGATGTTCTCACTGGGGCTTTTTATTTAAGAGATAAGGCATAAGCCATTATTCCTTTGAATAAGCATGCATATATTTTATTTCACAGTAATACCGAAAATTACCCAAATACTTATCATAACTTACAATCAGTATTTAACCAGTCAGTCAGATTATTACCGGTCAACCAACCTCAAAAAAAAAAAGAAAGAGAGAGAATGAATGTTTATTTGGGGGTTAAAAGGCCATAATAATCATAATTCATTAGTAATATCCACTAATATTATTGATCTGAATAATAATACTGTCTTCCGTGAAGCTGAAATTTAATTTGTTTCATTATTATTGGATTTCACAACATCAACATTTATTTTCCCATTTATTACTGTGAAGCTGTTTGTAACTGATTACAATTCTATATAAATCAAATTGACTTCAAATATTATTGCTATGCTGTATAGTGTATTTTAGTATATGAACTGTACGTTGTTTATTGTTAAATCTCATGAGTCTCTCTGAAGAGTTCATGTTGAGTTTTAGACAAACTTCTGTCATTTTACAAACACATATTTCACTCCGTGTTTATTTCAGAGCCTCGTTTGAGACTCAAACTCTTCATGGGACTGTAGAAAAAAAAGATCTAAAATGATCTATTGTGCAGTCATTTCCTTATTATTCAGACTGGGAGCTTACATTATTTTGAACTGAACTGAATTGTAATGAATTGAACTTAATTAAACTGAGCTGAATTCATCAGAATTAAACTGATTTGAACTGAACTGAACTTAAGGGAATTGAATTGAACTGAACAGAACTTAATTGAATTGAATTGAAAGGAACTGTATTGAATTGAATCGAACTGAATTGAACCAAACTGAACTGAATTTAATTCAACCAAAATGAACTAAATTAAACTGAATTGAACTGAACGGAATTGAAATGACCTAAATTAAACTGAATTGAATTGAACAGAACAGAACTGAATTTAATTTAATCTAATTGAATTGACTTGAGTTGAACTGAACAGAACTAAATAGAATTGAACTGAACTGAATTTATTTGACCTGAATTAAACTGAACTGAACTGAATTGAACTGAACTGAACTAAACTGAATTGAACTGACCTGAATTAAACTGAATTGAACTGAACTGAACTTAAGTGAATTGAACTGAATTGAGTTGAACTGAATTAAATTAAACAGAATTGAACTAAAATGAATTAAACTGAATTGACCTGAACTGAACTCAATTGAATTGAACTGAATGGAACTGAATTGACCTAAATTAAAATGAACTGAACTGAATTGTAATGAATTGAATTGAATTTAACTTAACTGAGCTGAACTGATCTGAATTAAACTGAATTGAACCGAACTGAACTTAAGGGAATTGAATCGAACTGAATTCAACTAAACTGAACTGAACTGAATTGAATTAAATTAAACTGAACGGAATTGAACTGACCTGAATTAAACTGAACAGAACTGAATTTAATTTAATCGAATTGAACTGACTTGAGTTGAACTGAACAGAATTTATTTGACCTGAATTAACCTGAACTGAATTGAACTGAATTGAAGTGAACTGAACTTAAGTGAATTGAACTGAATTGAGCTGAACTGAACTTAATGGAATTGAATTGAATTAAACAGAATTGAACTGAATTGAACAGAACTAAACTAAACTGAATTGAATTGACCTGAATTGAAATGACCTAAATTAAACTGAATTGAATTGAACAGAACAGAACTGAATTTAATTTAATCTAATTGAATTGACTTGAGTTGAACTGAACAGAACTAAATAGAATTGAACTGAACTGAATTTATTTGACCTGAATTAAACTGAACTGAACTGAATTGAACTGAACTGAACTTAAGTGAATTGAACTGAATTGAGTTGAACTGAATTAAATTAAACAGAATTGAACTAAAATGAATTAAACTGAATTGACCTGAACTGAACTCAATTGAATTGAACTGAATGGAACTGAATTGAATTAAACAGAATTGAACTAAATTGACCTGAACTGGACTGAACAGAATTGAACTAAGTTGAATTAAACTGAACGGAATTGAATTGACCTGAATTAAATTGAACTGAACTGAATTGAACTGAATTTCAAGGTCTCTAAATTAACAGTTCTATGTATCTTTCTCTTTAAGGGGCCTGTTTACACTCGGTCACTTCATGTGTTTTCTATCTGATTTGTTAAAACATTTCCATTTACACTTGGCCACACAAAATGTGTCTTCGCAAAATGGATAAAAATCTGTTCTTCAATTCTCGCGCTATATGCAAATGTACTATATGCGCTATATGCAATACGTCTACAGGACGTTTATTCTCAGATGTCTATTAGATGTCTTTGAGAGGTTTATGGTTTAGAATGCATGTAAAACTGGTATCTTACAGACGTCTGTCAGATGTTCATACACAGCAGATGCTTTCCAGATCAAGTGATCTTTAACAGACATCTTGCAGACGTACGTGCGCTATCTGAGTAAGCGCTGCATTTTATTCATTATCAGCTAATGACAAGATCAAAGACTGCAACGGGAGACAGCGCGGCATCAGCACTGGAAAGAGAGGTCAGTGTCACTGCTTTGAATTTAAAGATGATTGCGACTTACTTTCACTTTCATTTGTGGCACTTTTCTTGCTGAAGAGATACAGATCCGCAGCGATGTGTGCTGCACTGGCGCTGTCGTGTCTGACTATAACATGCCATATAGCCTATAAAACGCTCTCACGCGTTTATTACATTACTATTTTGGGAAGAGTAAATGCGCATTTGTGGTTTCAACAAGCAGAAGCGTTTACACCTGTCCGGTTTCGTCTGGAGTGCGGCCCACACCACCTCCCGAAGTGCTTCGAGCGACCATTTAAATCCGTCTCCAGGGCATTTACACCCGGTCTTTTCAGGTTTTTTTCAGATAAAAATGCATGAAGTGACAGGTGTAAACAGACCCAAGAAATGTGAAATGTTGAAAACAGACTGAACTCTGAACGTTCCGTTCCAGCAGGCGGCGGAAGTGATGCAACAGGGTTTGCGAAGCACCGTTAAAAACACCAAAGAAGAAGAGGAAGATTAACTTTATGTAGGAAACAGAAATTACTGTACAAACGCGTTATCGCGCATCTGCATAAACCTTCACCTATAACGAACAAAGGGGAAACGCGCGCGCACACACACACACACACACACACACACGCAGAGCACGAGCGCGTAGCCCGATGGAAATGACGTGACCCATCTGTCAGCAACTGTCAAATTAATCAGAACATCAGTTGTCAGATGAATTATTAAACGCCCAAAAGCAGTGAAGAATCGGTTTTCATTTGTGTCACATATGTAAACATTAAGATGAATAAATAAGGGGTAAAAAAACACAAGACAGGCGACTTTCTAGACTTCCTTGATTCATGTTTCCTGATGATCACTGACCGCAAACACACACACACACACACGCGCGCGCACGTTCACACTCTCGTCTATACGCGGAAAAACCGTGCGCGGAGGTAAGAAATCTTTAAATGTTTATTACTTACAGGACAGAGCTCGAGACGAATGTCAAATAAATCATCGCATTTATTTTGATAATCTCTGCTGGAGTGTGAATGTAAAAATGAAAGTTCAGATGTGTGTGAAATGAGTTTATCTGCGGTTATTTGAGTTTCTGTTCAACAATCAGAGAAAAACAAACAAATCTGCTGAATGAAGCGCCTTTATTCATGTCAAATCTGAAGGTTTGTCATGAAACTGCTGTCAGCGGAATCAGATTCATGTGGGATCGATTGATTTATTTAGTGCTGATTTTTAATGTTCTATTGAAATCAAGTCAGTGTCGTGTAATGACTTTGTTTAATTGTCATTTAAATACACATGACCGCTGCATATAAAAATGATCATTACATATAATCACTATGAAATATGTGACAGATGAACTCATCACAGGTGCTTTTATTTTTACAATCAGTTTCTGAAAAAGTGCAGCAGATTTACGATCAGACTCCTAAAACACTAAAACACTTCGGAGTGACATTTGGACTGAAGTTCAGAGTCTAATGTGTGAAATGTCTCTGTATGTCAGTGCTCAGGCACATGAGAGCTTTCCAGCTTTATAAACAATTTTTGTGGTGCATTATAACTCAAAGATGGCAGCTGTGGTTAAACCAAGCGAAATAAAAATAAAAACTAGCCATTTCGTAAAACTAATATATACATAGAGATAACCATGCAAATGAAATTTGTCCAAAAAAAAAAAATATTTAGTTTTAAAACATTTGAGATGTACTGATCTGATCACTCTTCGCTCATGTCAGTGAAGTGTGCATGCAGAACATTTCAGAGCTAAAACCAGTTGTTCATGCGCTTTGAGAAATGAACAGATGTAATATGAGCATAAAACAGTATCTTATGAACAGTGTGACTTACAGTACAGCTGTAAATCAGTCTCCACTAGAGGGACTCGCAAACTTCCAGGCGGATCTAATGAGTCCTGTCTGGACAAATCAGCCTGACATTAAATAAACAGCTTCATTCCTCCATAAAACCTTATTAGGAGAAGCATTTCGCCTGTCAGAGTGAAGCACCTCAGCTCCTAATATCAAAGCATACAGATGTAATTAATCTGTAAACAACATTCTGTGTAAATACACCGAAATGCCACTTCAGAAGCGTCTCTGTGCCTGTCCACATTATTTTCTGCATTTCTCCTCTGCTTTAGCATGTTTTCTAATCTAGCTCTTTAAGCCAAATTTACACCGCAAAGGAAGCGCTTTTCAGATGCCATTTCTTCACACAGACAATTTAATGCTGCTCAGAGGCGGCACAAGTGCATTTACACAGCAATTACAGCTGCATACTTTGATATTAGAAGCTGAGGTGGGTCAGAGCTGACTTAAAGGAGAAGTTCACTTCCAAAACAAAGATTCACAGATAATGTACTCACCCTCGTCTCATCCAAGATGTTCATGTTTTTCTTCAGTCGTAAAGAAATTGTGTTTTGAGGAAAACATTTCAGGACTTTTCTCCATGTAATGGACTGATACGGTGCCCCGAGTTTGAACTTCCAAAATGCAGTTTAAATGCAGCTTCAAACCATCACAAATGCGGTTGTAAACGATCCCAGCCGAGAAAGAAGGGTCTTATCTAGCGAAACTTTTAATGTCAAACGCTCGTCTTGTCTTACTCTGTCTGGACTGTTTTTGTTCTGGTTCATGTCAGTTAGTGTGTGTGGAAAAACTCCCATCTCATGTTCTCCCTCAACTTCAAAATCGTCCTATATCACTGTTTTACCTTTTTGGTTAAGGGTGTTTGATCTTCTTTGCATGTTCACTTTGTAAACACTGTGTCTGTTCTTCTGCAGCGATGTAGGATGATTTTGAAATGATTTTTGAAGTTGAGGGAGAAAATACGACTGGAGTTTTTCGACATACACTAACTGTCTTGAGTCAGAATACACAGAGTTCAGGGAGAGAAAGACAAGATGAGCGTTTGACATTAAAAAGTATAAAAAAATTATATTATTTTTATGAAAATAATCGATCGTTTCGCTAGATAAGACCCTTCTTCCTCAGCTGGGATCGTTTGAAGCCGCATTTAAACTGAACTTTGGAAGTTCAAACTCGGGGCACCATATCAGTCCATTACATGGAGAAAAGTCCTGAAATGTTTTCCTCAAAAAAAAAAACACAATTTCTTTACGACTGAAGAAAGAAAGACATGAGTCAAGGGGGTAAGTACATTATATGTGAATCTTGGTTTTGGAAGTGGACTTCTCTTTTAATTTAGTCTGGCTTTGTTCACTATGAATATTGTTTACTCTGTAAGGAATTTGCTTAAATCTTTCGAAAGCTGAAATGTTCTGCATGTGCACTGTATTTCCCTCAGTGCTCCTCACAAAAGACTTATGACTGAGGATCAAATTCTTCTTCCCATTGTAAACCGACCATAAATGTGACACTCTGAGTGATTTGATCATTTGGACTGAAGTTCAAAGTCTAAAGAACAAGCACATGTCAAATGTCTCTGTACGCTCTAGAAATCTCTTCTGGTCCGTCCTGAGCTCAGATATGAAGGTTTCCATCTGCAGAACCAACATTTGTCATGCAAAATAATTACATGAAAATAAACCAGCCGCTGCACACCAACACACAGAAGTAAAGCAATTAGGAAAAGTGGTCAAGAATCCTCCACTGGACTTCTTGAGATGGACGAACATCAGCAGAAGATCTGATCCGTGATTCTGTGCGTCTCTTTCTAAGGTCCATGGCAGTTCTGGGCGCTCAGATCCCTCAGAGATGAGTCTGACACCCATTCTTGAAGAAACGTTGATCAAACGTTCTCAGCAGAAGAAACGGACGTCTCCGCTCAACTATAAGGAGAGAGTGTTTGTGCTGACCAAGAGCAAACTGACGTACTATGAGCTCAGAGCCGAGGTGAGCGAACGCAGATCAGCACAGCCTGCGTCAGGAGCGTTCAGCAGCGGCAGCGCGTTCACGTGTTCTCGTGTGTTTTGCAGAAGAGGTTCAAGAAGGGTTCGGTGGATCTGCAGAGGATCAGGTGCGTGGAGATCGTGAAGAACAACACGACCATCATCCCCTGCCAGAACAAATATCCCTTCCAGGTCAGACGCAGCACGTACTTGCTCATGACCAGCGAGACGAGTGCTTTTGGTGTGGAGAAGTAAAGAATCTCTTTGCCTGTCTTTCTCCAGGTTGTTCACGATTCCATCACATTGTATATTTTTGCTCCCAGCAATGAGAGTCGAAGCATTTGGGTCCAGAACCTCAAGGAAGGTCAGTGAGAGTCTCACATTTGCTGAATAAAATCCAATACTTGTTTCCTACTATTTTGGGGTGCTGATTGCAAAAGAAAATAGCATGTTCTGCTTTTTTAATGTGATGCATCTTGTAGCATTTTTGATGTCGACAACATTTGTGATGTGAAGAAGTCTTGTATTCTCGTTTAATCAGCAGAAAAACACACAAACGCATGATTCCTGTCTGAATCTGTACCAGATTGCAACTGTTTGCTCAATTCTCAGCTCATTTTCAAGTGTATGACAGTATTTGATGACTAACAGATTTTTTTCCACTCTTTTGCATATTGTAAGTCAAAAATAGAAACATTTTGAAAACTCTTGACGCTTGACTGCTCGTTGTTTCGATAAATGCCTTACAGCTTATACATTTGTATCATTTGCAAAAATCTTCATTCTTATTTAGTGAAAAACCCATACGTGATGAGTTTTAACTCGGCATCATCCGATCAGGCAGTATTAACCCATTTAATCCCATTTAATCAAAAAGGTATTCATTTAAAAAGCTCTAAAAACCTTACCGACTGATGTTTTAGTGCACTTCCTGCAAATATGGAAAAAATAAAGGGTCTCAATTAAATATGTGCAGTTTCACATGATTAGTGCAAATCATCAAAGCAGTTTATTTCCTGTTCTTGCACCATGAGAAGATCATGACTGGATCTAAGCTCTAAAACTAAAGTATGTTCACATAAAGATATGATAAAGATTATTTATTACACTGTATCCTTGTCTAGTATTAATATATGAATTCACATAAATTTAATTTTGTCGAGTGAGGTCATAGAATGAGTAAACATGTTGATGGTCACAATAGTGACCGGTGGGAGCACAGTGAATTTTGGTATACATATAAATTCAGTTGCAGTTGTTAGTGAAAACTGCACTAAAATTTGCAATATTGCAGTAAATTAAAAGTTCAAATGTGTCAGCGCCGATAGCCTTGTGGGCAGCGCACCGACGGCGTCCCGAGTTCCAATCCCGACCCAGCTTTCCTGATCCCGCCCCCTTCTCTCTCTCCCACTTCACTTCCTGTCCTGTATGATCTGTCCTATCACAAAAAAAAGTTCAATTGTTACAAATAGGTTACAGTATTGATGTTGTAACACTGGCAGCACTAATATAAAAAGTCGATGATATATGTTACAAAAAAGTAACAAATTTGAAATACGTTGATGGTTTGATCTCAGTATTCCTTTCAGTGTTGTAAAAGGTTTTTTAGGCATAATAGTAACCCTAGAATGTGATCAAACAGTTTAAAATAGCTGGGCTAAGATATATATCAATATTTATGAATGCAAAAATTCATTATTCACATTATCCCACCAGTCATAAAACACAGTTTTTCGACAAAAAATAATTATTGATTATTTCAAAGGGTTACTAATGACAAATCATTTGGATATTTTCATGTCTGGGAAAAAATTGGGATTAAACGGGTTAAGCCTTCTTTTACAAATCAGCATAATTTTTTTGTGTTATATCCTGTCAGATGTAGATGTGGGCGATTATGAGTATGTAATGTACGTAAATAAGCTCTCACATGTACACGACACAGTTTATACACTCAAAACCACTGAAACTACTGGAGAAATAGTCTCACTTCCACAGTAAACTATTGCTTTCGCAGTCCTGTAAGCAGTTCAGAGAGGAAACCGACAGTCGTGCGTTAACACTGACACATGACGAACGAAATCTGCCGTCCTCGGGTTGGGACTGTAGATGGTGTGATGGTGTGATGGTGTGATGGTGTGACGTGTTTCTGGTTCCTGTCCTCCAGAGATCAAGAATAATGTTCAGATCGCAGCAAAGTTCCACCCTCAGTTCTGGCAGGAGGGCGAGTGGCTGTGCTGCGGGCAGGTGGATAAACTCGCCCCGGGCTGCGAGGGATACAACCTGTTCGGAGACAGTAAGACTCCTTCTGTGTCTCCAGCATTAAATATGAACCAATTCATCACAGTTTTCTTAGTTCAGTCTCACCTTGCATTACACTGGATCTCTAAATGAATGCATGTATAAAATGATACGTTTATCTATTTTATAAATGCATGTTAATGATCTTATATATATATTTTTACTTTTTTTTTTTTTTTTTTTTTTTTTAACCTGGTAATGTTTAATCAGAATGTATATGAGCACAAAGGAGCACAAAACCAGTCATAAGGGTCCATTTTTTTAAAAAAGAGATGTTTTCAAAATTGACTTCCATTGATGTGTGGTTTGTTATGACAGGACAATATTTGTCTGAGATACAACTGTTTGAAAATCTAAGATCTGAGGGTGCAAAAAAATCAAAATATTGTGAAAATCACCTTTAAATTTGTACAAATGAAGTTCTTAGCAATGCATATTACGAATCAAAAATGAAGTTTTGAGATATTTGTGGTAGAATTTTTTCAAAATATCTTCATGGAATATATGATACATATAATGATTTTTTGGTATAAATGAAAAATACATAATTTTTGGCTGTTGCTACAAATATACCTGCGGTACTTATGACTGGTTTTAATATCTGTGGTCACATATATTATAACTGGATTGTGGTGTGCAGGATTTCTCCAGTCATTTATTGCTCTTAAACTCCGCCCATTTATTGTAATCCGCTACAAACTCAGATTAAGATCCGCCTCCATTTCTGAGAGCCACACCCACATCAGTGTTGTTATAGTTAACTAAACTAAAATAAAAAATGTTGTTAGTGAAATTATAAATTAGTGAAATAAAATAAATATTATTTAGACTAAATGTTTAAACTACTAAAATGGACAAAAATGCGACAAAATTACTTACATTTTAATTCAAATTAAAATGGGAAGTATAAAAATAAAAACTAATTCAAAATATTCCAACCATACTAAATTAGCACTGGCCCACCTCTCAACATCCAATCGACAACCAGTGCACAGAGACAAGTCCCGCCCTCATTCTTTTGTTTTTGTTAATCTGTTTCATGTTGCAGTGCAGATGAAAAGATTAGTTGTTACGTTCTTTTATTTCATCTTTACTATTTTGAATGTTTTATTTTTTAGTGCAGTCTGTAGAAGCATAATCAGACTCATAATTCTGCTAGACGTGTTACAGTAGCTGCTGGTTATTACGCCGATTCTTTAAATTTCATTTACATTTCATTTCGTTTAGCTAAACCTTCTCAGCAGGCGTGCAACCTCAAACCATCTGATCGATGTGCAGCACATGCAAATTAAGGTTGCGTTGATAACGAGGATATCGTCATCAACCCAACCTAAATTTGCGCGTTGCATACTGATCAGACGGGACGAGGTCATGCGACTAGTGAGAAGGTTTAGTTCTACCCACAGGAAGTGGCTGAAAAACCTTGGTGTATAGCTTCAGGAAGTTGACTTTTTGACACATTTAACAGCCCTCAATCAATCACAGAAATGACTTTTTCTCATCCTCACAGTTTCACGCAAACCTCTACCTCCCGTTCCTGGAGACGAGAGCAGCGCGGTGAGCTCACGAGAACACCACACATACTGATTTACTTCAGACGTGAAACCGTCTGAACTTGATTAATTAGTGCTTCTTCACCCAAGGCGCGACGGCCCCCGCCTCCCCCCCCACCCGCAGGTGTAGAGACGCAGGAAGAGGCGGGCCCTCGGGAGGAAGTGGTCATCGCGCTGTATAACTTTGAGGGGCTGGAGTCCCACGATTTGACGCTGAGGAAGGGCGAGGAGTACGTGATCCTGGAGAAGTGTGACGTCAACTGGTACAAAGCGCGGGACAAACACGGGTGCGTCTGACGCTACGAATGAACGCAGGATATTACTGCTGCCCTCCAACTGAACCACAGGCCCAAAGCCTCACATACCAGCTTTCTGTGTCAGGAAACAGTTATCAGGTGGACTTTTTGTAGATGAAAATGACCTGAGAATCTGCTTTCACCAATGGATCCTCTGTGGTGAATGGGTGCCGTCAGAATGAGAGTCCAAACAGCTGATAAAACATCACAATAATCCACAATCAATCCACACCACTCCAGTCCATCAGTTCACATCTTGAGAAGACAAATGCTGAAACAAATCCATCATTAAGACATTTTTAACTCAAATACATGAGTTCATAATCCATAAAAAACACTTCCTCCGTCTGGTCTGAATCGGGAGAGAAATCTGCACAGATCAAGCAGCGTTTACAAGCCCAAACAGCTCTGAACAAATATGTGGCTGGATTTTGACAACAGGAGATGGACTTTTACTATGGATTATGGACTCATATTTGAGTTAAAAACGTCTTGATGGATTTGTTTCATCTTTTGTCTTCTCAAGGTGTGAACTGATGGACTGGAGTGGTGTGCGTTACTTGTGAATTATTGTGATGTTTTTATCAGCTGTTTGGATTTAACATTAACATTACTGAAAGTGGTCGTGTGATAATGTTATAATCTTCCTATAGAATCATTTTCAAAGAAAAATGTGTTTTGAAAATATCCTCAAGCTCAAGCCTCATGTATGTTTTGACATATTACAGCTCATCTCAGTCTGTGATTGTGTGTTGTAGACAGGAGGGCTACATCCCGAGCAACTACGTGATGGAGAAGGAATCAGACACACTGGAGCAGTTCATGTGAGTGAAAACAAACACTCGTCTCCTCTTCCTGCATTGCGACACACAGTGATGAAACTGTTATGAATCACACAAATGGAGGTCAGGGGATGATGTAATGACAAAATGTGGCACAAACTCTTATATATTTGAGTTGCTTCTTCATCCACACTGTAGAAATAATTTCTACTTTTCATTTGTTCAATGTACTAGCAATTTGAAAGTGAATCCAGCAGCAGATTTCTCACTGTACATGTTCATCAGCTCCAGTTCACTTGTGTCCAAACGCATGAGACTGTTTGTTCTCATATGCTGCTGTATGTTTTGTCACCAAATATATAGTGATAAATGTCAGATTGTGTTGAATGGTGTGAGGTGACTCTGGATGATTTCAACTGATTGCTATTGAACTGCAGCTCAAACTATTTCAAATCCAGTGAATGAAGCTACAAACTCCATCATAATGCACAATGTTTCCATCTAACATGTATTTTGAGCTGCAGCTCGTCACATTAATGCAGTGTTTCACTAGTTAGCAGTAAACCGGTCACCACACCTCAATATGGAGCAGATTTGTGTTTGTAAACATCATACTTGTTTCGCTTATTTCAGTTTATGTCATAAAACTAGCGAGCTAAGACAGTAGTAGCGCTGACAGTGTCGTGTAAACATGACTGAACACGCGAAAAGAGAAACAAATGAACCGAATCAACTGAGTGAGTCATTTACGCTGGAACCGCTCCGATTGATTCAAACTCGTGACTTCGATCATTCAGTTCAAGCAATTCACCAGCAAAAACTAGATCAAATTAATTTCGACACTATTTTTCATGTCATTTCATTTGTCATTAATTTATTTATTTTTATTTATTTTTTCATTATAATTTTGAATTTCCACATTGCTTGTAATGATTTTAAAGCACTTATAGTGATGGGTGAAACGGAGCATTTCGAAACTCCGAATCAGTTAACGCATTGCATAGCAAAATGATTCACTGTTTCGAAGCGCTCCAATCAGACTTCGGAGCGGGTTAGCGAATCATTTGATTCGGATCGGGACTTCAAATCGCGTATTGAGAATCATGTGATTCAGGTCGGGACGCTTTTTTCGTGATTTTTAAAATTAAACAGTAGAAAATGTCAAACTGTTACGACAGTCCAGTTATAAAAGCAAAACAAAGAAAAAAATAAATAAATAAGTATACACAAATACAAATCCCTAAGGATAATTAACTGTGGTTTTACTACACTAAAAGTATAGTAACCATGTTTTTGTATAAGCACTTTTACTACAGATACCATGGTTAAACTGTGGTTAGTGTAGCAAACACTTACCATAGTGAGTAAGAAATGTGTTGCCAGGTTAACAAAAAAAGAGTAACAAATGTACACCTTCAGACACATACAGTATGTGACCATGGACCACAAAACTACTCATAAGTGTCAATGTTATCATAGGACAATATTTGGCTGAGATACAACTATTTAAAAATCTGGAATCTGAGGGTGTGCAAAAAAAAAATCTAAATATTGAGAAAATCACCTTTGAAGTTGTCCAAATGAAGTTCTTAGCAATGCATATTAATAATCAAAAATTAGGTTTTGATATATTTACGGTAGGAGATTTACTAAATATCTTCATGGAACATGATCTTTACTTAATACACTCATGATTTTTGGCATAAAAGAAAAATCAATAATTTTGACTCATACAATGTATTTTTGGCCGTTGTTACAAATATACCCGTCATACTTAACACTGGTTTTGTGCTCCAGGGTCACACATAGGATGAATATAGAGATATGTTTTTTTATGGTGAACAGAGCTTTAGAAAAGAGACAGATTTTTTTTTACCTAGGAGGTAAAAAACAAAGTGAAAATTAGTGACTACTAAATTGTCCCTATAGCAATAATTTTGATCAGTTAAATGTGTGTTGTCTCTTTATGTCTCCATCAATGCCAAAATCAAACCTACATCCATGATTTTAATGTATACAATTGTATGTAATATAATTATATTCTTTATTTTAAATTGGTATCACACCTGTTGCTGCCAGATAAGACATAAGATAAGATGAGATGAGATAAGATAAGATGTTATTTGATAAATCAAACTTTGCTATAAGCGCTATAAAAAACAAGTGCTTGAAAAGTCCTGTGATTTCAGTATTTATATGAATCCTGAGTCAGGGTTTTATTGATGATCAGATTGTAAACTACACTTGATTATTTGTGTTTTTGTTTTGTTTCAGATGGTTTTGTAAAAATGTGAATCGCAACAAAGCTGAAGAGCAGCTCAGGAAAGAGGTGTGTGTGTGTGTGTGTGTGAATGTTCAGAACAATATGTGTTGAACATACTTCATTAATATGTGTGTGTGTGTGTGTTTAGGCTAAAGATGGTGGTTTTATGGTTCGAGTATCCAGCAACAGAGGGACATACACCGTGTCACTATACACCAAGAACACAGCGTGAGATACACACACACACACACACACACACACACACACACACACACACTGGTACTGTGGTGCTGATGTTGTGTTTTAAATGTACTGGTTTTCAGTGATGGATCACCAACAGTCAGACATTACCAGATTAAAGAAACAAACAGCTCACCAAAACAGTTTTACCTGGCAGAGAAATACATCTTCGACAGCATACCTGAACTCATAGAGTACCACAAACACAACGCCGCAGGTACTAAACACACACACACACACACACACACAGTCTACTGTTTCTCTCTGCAGTGAGTTACAGCAAAACAGAAATGTTTTTGTGTAAATGTGTGTGTGTGTGTGTGTGTAGGTCTTGTTTCCAGGCTCCGTCATCCAGTCGGGGATCAGACGAGAGAAGCTCCTAAAACAGCAGGATTCAGCTACGGTAACACACACACATCTTAAAACACACTCTTACTGAAAAAAGACTGAGAACAACTGAACATCACACACTAAAACGATTTTGAAACGTTTGATCTGCTCTGACAGGATGAAATCGCAGTCTAAAGACAAATATCTGTCTGTGTCTATCAAACAGTGCGAGCTCACGTTCAGATCCGCCTACATTTTTAAAAGCCACGCCCACATCTCAACATCCAGTCAGCAACTGATGCACACAACCAAGCCCCACCCTACATTTTCTTTTCTTTTTTTGATAATTCACTTCACTCACATGTCACAAATATTTTAATTTGATAATGTTTTTATTATTATTATTATTCTGTATTTTTAGGGAATTTTATGGAAATAAGTCTACTTAATACTTGTTAAACGTTATAAAAGAGTTGGATGGTTGAAATGTTTTATGTAATTTATATTTTAAAACGTTATGTGAAATGTATATTTTCCAAAACATGTTTTACTCTTCAACATTGTGAAAATCGTGCAGATAAGTGGGAGATCAACCCGTCGGAGCTGACCTTCATGAAGGAGCTGGGCAGCGGTCAGTTCGGAGTGGTGCGACTGGGCAAATGGAGGGCGCAGCATAAAGTGGCCATCAAAACCATCAGGGAAGGAGCCATGAGTGAAGATGATTTCATAGAGGAAGCCAAGATCATGATGTAGGTGTCAAACACACACACATAAGTGTCCGGAGTCAGCAGACGTTTCTCATGTCCATCCTGTGTTCTCAGGAACCTGTCTCACCGCAACCTGGTGCAGCTGTACGGCGTTTGCACGCAGCAGAAGCCCATTTACCTGGTGACGGAGTTCATGGAGCTGGGCTGCCTGCTCAACTTCCTGCGTCAGCGCAGAGGAACGCTGGGATCGCAGGACCTGCTGGGAATCTGCCAAGACGTGAGCCAGGGCATGCAGCATCTGGAGCAGAACGGCTTCATCCACAGAGACCTGGTCAGAAAACACACACATTTGATCACAAATACAGTACAAATTGTGAAATATTATTAGAATGTAAAACAGCTGTTCTCTATGTGAATATCTGTTCGACTCGAATTTATTTCTGTGATGCGCAGCTGAATTTTCAGCATCGTTACTCCAGTTTTCATTGTCACGTGATCCTTCAGAAATCATTCTAATATGCTGATTTGCTGCTCAACAAACATTTATGATTATTAGCAATGTTGAAAACAGTTGTGCTGCCCAATATTTTTATGAAAACTGTCATACATTTTATTTTTCTGGATTCACAGATGAATAGAAAGTTAATGTCTTCACTCTCACTTTTGATTGACGTAATGCAGGCTGGATGAAAAAATCTATTTTCTACTGCGATCGGCGTGTCTCACATGCTTCCTCTTTGTTTATTTCCGCTGCTCTGGTGTTTTTCTTTTTTTCAGGCGGCCAGAAACTGTCTGGTCAACAGCTCGCTGGTGGTGAAGGTCTCAGACTTCGGGATGACCAGGTAACTCGTGTTCATGTTCATGAGTCTGTACATGCATAACCCACTCACGTCTCATAGAATAACCTTTTTTGTCTAAATGGTTCCATAAAGAACCTTCAACATCTGAAGAACTTTTCAAAGAAGGTATGAAAAGGTAAAAAAAGAGATGGTTCTTTAAAGAACCTTTGACTGAATGATTCTTTGTGGAACCAAAAATGCTTCTTCTACGGCATCACTGTCAAGAACCTTTTAAAGCAGCTTTATTTTTAAGAGTGTACATCAGTGTTTATGGAGCTCAAACATCATGTCTCCAAAACACATTCACAGAGAGAACAACACTGTGGTCGGTTTTCATTTTCGCATCACATTAGACCATGTTGCATGTCTAAATATAAACACTACCAGTCAAGATCTGTACCGACGTCTCTTCTGCTCACCAAGCCTGCATTTATTTGATCCAAAGTACAACAGTTAAAATAACTGTTTTCTATCTGAATATGTTCTAAACTGTAATTTATTCCTGTGATTTCAAAGCTGAATTTTTAGCATCATTACTCCAGTCACATGATTCTGATTTGCAAAACAGAAGAACAGCATTGATCTGAAATAGAAATCTTTTTGTAACATTATAAATGTCTTTATCATCACTTTTGATCAATTTAAAACATTTAAAGCAATTTCTATAATGTCTTTTTTGCTATATTTTGGATCAAACAACACTTTTCTTAAAGCCTGTGTGTTGCATAAATAATGTGGTTTTATAAATAATTATTTCAAATGCTAAAATGATTTATAATATTTGAAGGTGTGGTGTGTTTTAGTGCATTATGCTTTCTAAAGCTGTAACATTGAATAGATGAGCATTATAATGTATTATAACTGTGATTACAGTCATTCATGAGATCGTACAGTGCATTATAAGGTGCATTACAAGGCATAAATAATGCATTAAAACTACAATCTGTATTATTAAAGGCGTTATTTAAATAAAGCTGACTTATTTTATAAAGACATAAATGTTGCACTATTTACAGGTGTCTGGTGCCATAAACCCCCTGAAAATACAAAATATGGACGAGTAAATATTGAGTCACAGTATAGTTCATTAACAGGTCTGATCTGTGGAAACTGACAGTGCGTCTGTGATCGTTCATGTCTGTAGTTTCATCGTGTCTGTGTTCTCCTGCAGGCACGTTCTGGATGATCAGTACTGGAGTTCTTCCGGAGCAAAGTTCCCCGTGAAGTGGTCTGCGCCTGAAGTCTTCAACTTCTGCAAATACAGCAGCAAATCTGACGTCTGGTCGTTCGGTGTGTAGAACAGCATGTGACTGTGCATGAGCGTGGTGATGATGATGATGATGATGGTGCTGATGGTGGTGATGATGGTGCTGATGATGATGGTGCTGGTGATGATGGTGATGATGATGATGGTGCTGGTGATGATGATGATGATGATGATGATGATGATGGTGATGATGATGTTGGTGATGATGATGATGATGATGGTGATGATGATGATGGTGATGATGATGATGGTGATGGTGATGATGATGATGGTGATGATGATGATGGTGATGATGATGATGATGATGGTGCTGGTGATGATGGTGATGATGGTGATGGTGGTGATGATGATGATGATGGTGATGATGATGATGGTGATGGTGATGATGATGTTGGTGTTGATGATGATGGTGATGTGTTCCTCAGGTGTGCTGATGTGGGAGGTTTTCACGGAAGGGAAGATGCCGTTCGAACAGAATCAGAACCACGAGGTGGTGATGATGGTCACTCAGGGACATCGGCTCTATCGGCCCCAGAAAGCATCTCCACACATCTACAACATCATGAAGATGTGCTGGATGGAGGTAACGGCATTAGTCATGATTTATTTACGCTCATGAAACACGAGCAGGATGCATCGTGGGGTGAATCTCTTGTTAGCTTGTTCAGGTGTGAATGATTCATGAAAGTGTTTGTGTTTTAAAACGTACACCTGCTCTGGACCACACGCAAACGGTGCTTAAACGTTTCGTGTTTTTTAGGCCTTTAATAAAAACATAATTCAATATGTACATACACATTTTAAATATGTGACCCTCAAGCACAAGACCAGTCTTAAAGGAGAAGTTCACTTCCAGAACAACAATTCACAGATAATGTACTCACCCCTTTGTCATCCAAGATGTTCATGTCTTTCTTTCTTCAGTCGTGAAGAAATTATGTTTTTTGAGGAAAACATTTCAGCATTTTTCTCCATATAATGGACTGATATGGTGATATGGTGAGTTTGAACTTCCAAAATACAGTTTAAATGCAGCATCAAATGATCACAAATGCGGTTGTAAACGATCCCAGCCGAGGAAGAAGGATCTCATCTAGCGAAACAAAAACAGAGTTCAGGCAGAGTAAGACAAGACGAGCGTTTGACATTAAAAAGTATATAAATTGTATTATTTTTATGAAAATAACTGATTGTTTCACTAGATAAGACCCTTCTTCCTCGGCTGGGATTGTTTACAATCGCATTTGTGATCGTTTAAAGCTGCATTTAAACTGTATTTTGGAAGTGGACTTCTCCTTTAAGTATCACGGGTATATTTGTAGCAATAACCAACAATGCATTGTATGGGTAAAAATGATTGATTTTTTTTTTTTATGCCAAAAATCATTAGGATATTAAGTAAAGATCATGTTCCATGAAGATATTTTGTAAATTTCCTACTGTAAATATATCAAAACTTAATTTCTGATTAGTCATATGCATTGCTAAGAACTTCATTTGGACAAATTTAAAGGTGATTTTCTCAGTATTTTGATTTTTTTCACCCTCAGATTCCAGATTTTCAAATAGTTGTATCTCAGACAAATATTGTCCTGTCATAACAAACCACACATCAATGGAAAGCTCATTTATCAGCTTTCAGATGATGTATAAATCTTAAGTTTAAAAATTGACCTTTATAACTTGTATTTTTGGAGCAGGGTCATTTATGATCTGCTCCATTTTACTGTGATCTTGCAGATTGAAAGTTGGCGTTCTTCTAATTTATTGCTGTGACATATTCTGGTTACATGGTCATGATGTGCATTCACAGCTCAAACCTGAACACTGTCAAATTCAGATGTGTATAATTTTAAGTAAATAGAACAAGAAGTGAAATGCATGTGTGTACAGTGTTTTCCCTCTTGTCTCAAACACAAAAATAAAACCAGGCTGTTGTGTGTGTGTGTGTGTGTGTGTGTGTCAGAAAGCGGATGAGCGGCCGAGCTTCACTGAGCTCTCGCTGATGATCACGGATGAGCTGGAGGCCGACCAACCCACATCGTGAGCTCTGATTGGACGGTGTGATGCTCCAATCCACGGCCCTGATTCTCAGCGCTGTCCTCATGAGTTCGGTTCAGGGCCGATCCAGATCAGATCCAGATCTTCACCGGCCCAGCGGAGGAATCCGGGCCTGAACGAGACGCTCCACATATGAGCCCTGTGTTTATGACTGAGTCAGTGTGGTGTGTGTTGATCTGCTGTAAAGTGTCAAATAAACCTCAGACGAGTGTTGGAGTCAGTGTCACTGAACTCACTCAAACACACACACACACACACACACACACACACACACACACACGTCTGGTTTATTATCTTTGTGGGGACTCTCCATAGGCGCAATGGTTTTTATACTGTCCACACTGTATTTTCTATCCCCTTCCCCTAACCCTACCCCTAACCCTAACCCTTACAGAAAACTTTCTGCATTTTTACTTTCTCAAAAAAACTCATTCTGTATGATTTATAAGCTTTTGTACCCATGGGGACCTCAAGCCGGTCCCCACAATGTCAAAAATTCCAGGTTTTACTATCCTTGTGGGGACATTTGGTCCCTACAATGTAGCAAAAACAAGTACACACACACACACACACACACACACACACACACACACACACACACACACACACACACTATTTCCCTCATTCATTTCAATCATCATCATTAATTCATGATCACTGACGCTAATCAGATGATATCTGAGCGAACACACACACACACACACACACACTCCTGTCGCTGGTGAGGTGATGTCGGGCTCCTGATGACAGAAGGTAAGACAAACTCACACAGACACTCAAAATGCAGAAGGAAGCTGACCGGAAAGATGTTGCTCGTGAAGAAACGGCAGTTCTTGACAAAGCGCTTCTGCGCTGCACGTGACACTCGTGACTCGACGCGAGTTTTTGTGGCGGTGTCCCTGTGAGTAAACGAGTAAATGCTGAATGAGAAGCAAATAAGAGCGTTTCCTCTGTAATTCAGCAGATTCGAGTGGATTTAGTTCCCGCTTTACATTCATACAGACTGGACTTGCTCATTTAAAGAGACAGTCACTCAAAAACGACCTTTCTGGGGCCTCGTGTTACTCAAACAAACCCGAACTGACGGGAAAACTTACCTGTTTTACGAGGTGAAATCCGTAAGATGTTAACTGTACCAAAACATACGATTATAGGGAAAAAAAGTTAGCGACGTAAACGACTTCATACGAAATGGACATCAATTTGCCCAAATGTGGAATATTTATTAATTTCCACTGTGTTGCAACCACTGCTCTGTGGAAAACAAAGGAAGATGTTTTGAGAAATGACATCAGAGTAAGTAAATGATGATGAGTAAAGCTCATTCTCAGAATTTCTTCTGAACTTTCCAGACATCAACCTCAAACCAATGTGGTTGATTCTTCAGCTGCTGCCCGCTGTCTTAAATATGTGAACCTGCAGCACAAAAACTGTCTGAAGTATCACAGGTATATTAGTAGCAATAGACAACAATACACTGCATGGGTCAAAATGATTGATTTTTCTTTTATGCCAAAAATCATTAGGATATTAAGTAAAGATAATGTTCCATCAAGATATTTTGTAAATTTCCTACTGTAAATATATCAAAACTTAATTTCTGATTAGTCATATGCATTGCTAAGAACTTCATTTGGACAACTTTAAAGGTGATTTTCTCAGTATTTTGATTTTTTGCACCCTCAGATTCCAGATTTTCAAATAGTTGTATCTCAGACAAATATTGTCCTGTCATAACAAACCACACATCAATGAAAACTCACTTATGTAAATCATCTGACAAAATTAAGAAAGATTGACACTTATTTGTGGTTGAGGGTCACGTATGTGCTCACTACAAGTGTTTTCACATTAATAATCTTAATGCACCATTTCAGGGCAAAACGGTCTGATAACAGCCACATCACATGTAGATTATTGATAAATGTTTATGTTGTCATTACCCATTAAAACATTTTTGTTCATTGTAATGAAGCTTGAATAATATATAAATATTGGATGAAATTTTCAATGAAATAAAAATTTGAAATGTTGCTTTCGCAGGGAACTAAAATAAGTTTTAACTAGAAGCACTAAAATCACTACATGGAAATAAAAAAAAATAATAATTAAACCTAAATAGGAGTATTTAGCAAGAACAAAACACTAATTAAAATAACAAAATCATATAACTAAATTAATATAATTAAAATGGGAAATATAAAAAAAAAGCTAATTCCAGATATAAATAACAACTGTAATAGTAAGTAAATAATATGAAAATGTGACCGTATAGGTCAATTATACATCAGGTGAATAAATGAGCTTTCCACTGATGTGTGGTTTGTTATGATAGGGCAATATTTGTCTGAGATACAACTATTTGAAAATCTGGAATCTGAGGGTGCAAAAAATCAAAATACTGGGAAAATCACCTTTAAAGTTGTCCAAATGAAGTTCTTAGCAATGCATATTACTAATCAAAAATGAAGTTTTGATATATTTACGTGATCTTTACTTAATACCCTAATGATTTTTGGCATAATATTTATGCTCTATGCAATTTGGCATATTGTTGGATATTGCTACGAATATACCTGTGATACTTAGGACTGGTTTTGTGCTTGGGTCACATATAAACAACAACTGTAGTAGTATATAAATAATACTAAGGTAACACAGGACACTTTAATGAGGTCTGAAAGCTTGTTTTTAAAGGGAAAATGTTCCAGAAAAATGGGTATTGGTATACTACAATGTAAATGGATTGTTTTAAGCAGCACTGTACATTCAAACAGGATTAGGTTTCTTTTAATGATGTCAGATTGATTTAAATGTACTGTGATGAATGGGGAACTGGTTAAATGGAGCAGGTAATGTGAGTTGATGGACGACGGTCTGAGATGCTGATGGAGAAAGTTGTGAGCGTGAGACTGGCGTTCAGGTTAAATGTCAGATGTTCGTTGTTGTAACGACTTGTTCCGCAACTCAATCTCACTGCAGCATTAAACATTCATCCCTCAAATTTGTAGAACGTTCAATGATTCATGTGCTGGAAAATCCTGAGCTTGACGTCGATCTTCAGCAAAACAGATTGTTATTTGACTCGAACCGCACGAGCAAACACTCACAGGAACAAACTACAGAACTAAAATATACATACAAATGTTATGAATATTTTCAGCACAACACCACTTCCTCAAACACACAGCCAGTCAACCGTTGTGGACTGATAGCCTGACATAGTGTGTGTGTGTGTGTTCAGATGTCCCAGCGTCACTCCTGTGTGACGTTTCATCATGTGATCGGCAAGGCGGCGGTGAAGGGGCGGTGCTACCACGGCCTGTCAATCACACGCAGCGTCCAGGACAACCAGTTCTGTGCTGTCAATCCACGCTTCATCGCCGTAGTGACCGAGTGTACAGGAGGCGGGGCCTTCGTTGTCATTTCAGTCCGTCATGTAAGGCCACGCCCCTTTGACCCTTTGACCCCACCCTGCTCTGATGGAGTGTGTGTGTCACCAGCTGTGTGTGTGCGTTTCAGACGGGCCGTGTGAGTCCTCTGCACGCTCGGGTCTGCGGTCACAGCGCTCCGGTGCTGGACGTCAAGTGGGACCCGTTTAACGACCTGCGCGTCGCGTCCTGTTCGGAGGACTGTACGGTCAGTTTCCATGGCGATGTGTTCAGGTGTGCTGTGCACATGGTTTCCATGACAGCAGCGGTTGTGTGTGTGTGTGTGCAGGTGAAGGTGTGGGACATTCCTCCAAATGGACTGAAGGCGGATCTGAAGACGCCCAGTAAAGATCTGAGCGCTCACAGCCGCAGGGTGTCAATCATCGAGTGGCATCCAACCGCCAGAGACCTGCTGCTGAGCTCCGCCTACGACTGCAGAGTACGACACACACGGCAGCTCTGTTCCCTACTGAGTCCACTGTGTGCACTGCTGACTCTATGATAGCTCTATGATATGTTTTAGCCAGATTCTAAGCGCTGCGCACACTAAAGCCAATCCCACAATGCTTTGCGACTGTACTGATGCTGTAGATGTACTGTAGATGTTTCTGACACACATTTGAAATCATCAGTGTGTGTGTGTGTGTGTGTGTGTGTTGTAGGTGCTGGTGTGGCGTTTGGACTGCGCTGAGGTGCCGGTGTGTGTGATAAACACACACTCTGAGCTGGTGCTGTGTTTGAGTTTTAATGCGGATGGAAGTTTGTTGGCCGCCGCCTGCAAAGACAAAAAGATCAGAATCATCGAGCCGCGGACGGGACGAGTCCTGCAGGTGTGTGTGTGAGTGTGTGTGTTCATGATCACTAATGATAAGGCCTGAGTTTGATGTGTGATGCTGCTGTGATGCAGGAGTTCGGCTGTCGCTCTCATAAAGTGTCCAGGGTTTTGTTCCTGTGGGATCTGAAGATGTTGGTGTCCACAGGAAGCTCCTGCTGGAACCAGAGACAGTTTGTCCTGTGGGATCTGGTAACATTCACACGCAAACACGCGTTCAAAAGTTTACACACACCTTGCAGAATCTGCAAAATGTTAATTATTTTACCAAAATAAGAGGGATCATACAAAATGCATGTTGTTTTTTATTTAGTACTGACCTGAATAAGATATTTCACATAAAAGACATTTACGTATAGTCCACAAGAGAAAATAATAGTTTAATTTAAAAAAAATGACCCCATTCAACAGTTTAACACTGTGTTGTTCCTGAATGATCCACAGCTGTGTTTGTTTGTTTAGTGATAGTTGTTCACGAGTCCCTTGTTTGTCCTGAACAGTTAAACTGCTGCTGTTCTTCACAAAAATCCTTAATCTCCCACAAATTCTTTGGGTTTTTCAGCATTTTTGTGTATTCGAACCCTTTCCAACAATGACTGTATGATTGAGATCCATCTTTTCACACTGAGCACAACTGAGAGACTCATATTCAACTATTACAGAAGATTCAAACACTCACTGATGCTCCAGAAGGAAAAACCATGCATTAAGAGCCAGGGGTGAAAACTTTTAAACAGAATGAAAATGTGTTTATTTTTTTTATTTTGCCTAAATGTCATATTTTTTCATTTAGTACTGCCCTTCAGAAGCTACAGAATAAGCTACAATATACTTACGTGTTTCCTAGAAGACTAAATAAGTTAAATTTACCCTGATCTTCAAATTCCAAAAGTTTTCACCCCCGGCTCTTAATGCATGGTTTTTCCTTCTGGATCATCAGTGAGTGTTTGAATCTTCTGTAATAGTTGAATATGAGTCCCTCAGTTGTCCTCAGTGTGAAAAGATGGATCTCAAAATCATAGTCATACAAACCTTCTCTTACCCTACAAAATTTTTGTAAAGATTTAGGTTTAGTAGATATCTGGGAGGGAACTGCATCCTAAAATAAGAAATTATACATTCTACTCTCACCCTCATAAATCTTACTCCAGACTGGATTACTTATTCACACCATCTGATTGTATTTACAGAGTGAAGTCCTGTCATATTGGCCCTATTGTTTTATCAGACCATAGCCCTGTGTATTTGGACTTTGACATTAATGTGTCTATACCGAAATCCAATTTTTGGAAGTTCAATGTTTCCCATTTGAATAATAATGCTTTTTGTACATTTCTCAAACAGAAAATAGCTCACTACTGGCAGGACAATCAGAATTCCCCTGTCTCTTCTGCGACAAAATGGGATGCTGCCAAAGCAGTGTTGAGGGGCCATATCATCTCTTATTCTTCTTTAGTGAAGAAAGTTAAGACTCAAAAAAGGAGAGCGTTAGAGGCTGAAGTAACCCTTCTAGAAAATTTACACAAACAAATGCCGAATCAGATGAATTGGACTCAATTAAACAGAGCAAGGGCCAAATTAAACTTGGACCATACTGAGCATATAAAGAAACTATTGTTTTTCAGTAAGCAGAAATATTACGAATTTGGAAACAAACCTAGCCACTTGCTTGCATATCAGTTAAAAAAAGCACAACAAGACAGAATTATAAAAGCAGTTAGGACCCCAGAAGGAAATGTAACCTTTGACTCTCAGACAATTAATGATACTTTTGCCAACTTTTATAGGAATCTATATAAAGCCGAGAGTGTTAACTTGCAAGAGCACCTGTCAAATTATCTGAACACAATTTTCCTCCCTACTGTCTCTGAGACAGACAGAACATCTCTAAACGCCCCTTTCACCAAAGAGGAAATCTGGCTAGCTATAGAGTCCATGCCCTCAAACAAAGCTCCGGGCCCAGATGGGTTCCCTCTCGAATTTTATAAGCAACTCTGGGAAGATATCAACCCAATCTTATTGCCTGCAATTAATAACCTCTTAGATTCAAATTCAATGCCCGATTCTTGGTCCTCTGCGGTTATCAGTCTCATTTTGAAAAAAGACAAGGATCCTTTGGACTGTTCCTCCTATCGCCCAATTAGCCTTCTGAATGTAGATTACAAGATTATGGCCAAAGCAATGGCCCGGCGCCTTGAATCCATCCTTCCTTCTGTCATTTCACCAGACCAGACAGGGTTTGTCAAATCTAGATATGGCTCTGATAATATCCGCAGATTGCTAAATATCTTAGATTATATACATGTAAATAAAGATCCCACGTTAATTATCTCACTAGACGCTGAGAAAGCATTCGATAGGGTGGATTGGCCCTTTCTTTTGCCGTATTGGAGAGGATAGACTTAGGATCTAATTTTATTAAATTGATTAAACTCTTATACTCTCAACCTATGGCGACGGTCAATACGAATCGGCTAATTTCTAATACATTTCCCGTGAGTAGAGGATGCCGTCAAGGCTGCCCTCTCTCACCTCTTCTATTCTCTTTGGTCATTGAGCCATTGGCTGCAGCAGTGAGAGCGAGTACGAATTTAAGGGGCATTAAAATCGGCTCTGAGGAGCATCGTATTTCTCTTTATGCCGACGATGTACTATTATACTTCAAATACCCTGAGACTTCTGTTGACGCAATCCTCTCCATTATTGATGAATATAGCACTCTTTCCGGATACAAAATTAACTTAAACAAATCCCAGGCCTTGTACCTGTATTCTCCTCCTGAAGCCACCTCTGACTGTCCATTTCGTTTAGCTCCCTCTGGTTTCCAATATCTGGGAATAAATATTACACCAATATTGGGTGATTTATTCAAAGCTAATTACACAAAATTAATCTCTAAAATGAGTCAGGACTTGTCTAATTGGTCAAATCTCCCCATTTCATTTTTCGGTAAGATTAATGTAATAAGGATGAATGTCCTACCTAGGTTGAATTTCTTATTTCAAAGCTTGCCCTGCTATTTGAATTCAGTTTTCTTTAAAAATTTAAATTCCATTTTTTCAAAATTTATTTGGAATAATAAAAAACCTAGACTTAAATTTTCTGTTTTGCTGAAACCTAAGGAATTAGGTGGGGCTTCACTCCCTAATTTCCAGCTATATTTCTGGTCCGCTCAGATTAAAAATATGATAAATTGGTTTCTTAACAGGACAGATTCACAGTGGTTAGGGATCGAATCTACAAGATGTTTTCCAAATTTGTTAAATACGTTACCATTTATTTACAATGTGCACAAACTTGAATCAGTCCTAAGCATTTTTACAGTATCAAACACACTTTTAGCTTGAAAGATGTGTTGAAGTATTTGAGTATCCCACTCACTCTATCTTTAAAATCTCCTATTTCACTCAACCCTGACCTACCCCCTGCTATTCAGAGTATTGGCTTTTGCTCATGGAGACTGAGGTGGAATTTTGGATTTAGATCAATTCTTGATAATGGTGTTGTGTTTCTTTTTAGTTGCTAAAACAAGAATTTAACTTACCCAGTAATGATTTTTATAAATTTTCGCAACTGCGGCATTTTTTGGAATTCATTCTAAAGTGTGTGAATACGTGTTTGATGTTCATGATCACTATGATAAGGCCTGAGTTTGTTTGTGTTCTGCTGCTGTGATGCAGAAAATCTCTGTCTTTTACAGTATGTTGTCCAGGGTTTTGTTCCTGTTGATTCTTTGAAAGATGTTGGTGTCCACAGGAAGCTCCTTTTGGAACCAGAGACAGTTTGTCCGATCTGTTCTGGTAACATTCTTCAGCAAAATGCTTCAAAAGTTCAAACCACACCTTGCAGAGTCTGCAAAGTTCATCTACATTATTTTATCTAAAACCAGTCCGTCTACAAAATGCATTTCCTTTTTTATTTAGTATTGTTTTAAATGCAAAGATATTTGGTACTAAAAGACATTTGTTCTGGGATAGTCCACAAGATTAAAATAATAGTTTAAGGAAAAAAAAAATGACCCCATTCAACAGATTTTAAACTGTGTTGTTCCTGAATTATCCACAGCTGTTTTTGTTTGTTTAGTGATATTTGTTTGCATCTTTGTTTGTCCTGAACAGTTAAACTGCTGCTGTTCTTCACAAAAATCCTGTGTTACATCTCCCAAGAAAATTCTTTGGGTTTTTCAGTTTTTGTCCATTCGATATTCCTCCAACAATGACTGTGGTTATTCAAATCCATCTTTTCTACACTGAGGAAAACTGAGAGACTCATATTCAACTATTACAGAAGATTCAAACACTCACTGATGCTCCAGAAGGAAAAACCATGCATTAAGAGCTTTGGGTGAAAACTTTTAAACAGAATGAAAATGTGTTTTTTTTTTTTATTTTGCCTAAATGTCATATTTTTTCATTTAGTACTGCCCTTCATTTTATTACAGAATAAGTTTACAATATTTTATTTGTTTCCTAGAAGACTAAATAAGTTAAATTTACCCTGATCTTCAAATTCCAAAAGTTTTCACCCCGGCTCTTAATGCATGATTTTTTCCTTCTGGATCATCAGTGAGTGTTTGAATCTTCTGTAATAGTTGAATATGAGTTTGTTTTGTCCTCAAAGTGTGAAAAGATGGAAAAAAAAAATCATAGTCATTGTTGGAAAGAGTTCAAATACACAAAAATACTGAAAAACCAAAGAATGGATTTCTCTGAAGAACAGTGGTCAGTTTGTTCAGGACAAACGAGGGACTCATGAACATCTGTCACTAAACAAACAAAAACAGCAGTTTTCAACTTTTATTTTCTCTTGTGGACTATATGTAAACATTTTTTATGTGAAATATGTTTTTCAGAACTAAATAAAAAACAACATGCATTTTGTATGATCCCTCATATTTTGGTAAAATAATTAACACTGCAGGTTCTGCAAGGTGTGTGTAAACTTTTGACCTCAGCTGTATGTGGTGTGTGTGTGTGTGTGTGTGTGTGTGCGCAGGAGGATCTGTCTGAGCCGTTACTGGAGGAGGATCTGGATGGAGGATCTGGGGTCATTTTCCCGTTTTATGATGCTGACACACACATGCTGTATCTGGCTGGAAAGGTGTTGAACGTCGTCTCACTGTCTCAATGTGCCACTTAGATCACACCTACAAACACTACATGTATATGAATATACAGGGTTGCCAACTTCTACGTTTAGCTTGGAGTGAGATTGTTTGTTTGTTTTGTAGTGGGGGGGGCGGGGGGGCAGTGGTGATCTCGATTCCATATCTATTTATGTAGATACTGTACATATAAGAAGATAAAAATGCAGCTGAATGCTTTTCTTTTAGCACATTTAAACGTTTAAATTCAGTATTTGCTTGCATTCGTTGTGTAATAGGGGTGTTAGTTGTTAACTTTTTAAATTTCACATTTTAAAAATATTTATTCAAATGGAAAAACTAATATAAAATAATATATAATAATAATAATATAATATATAAAAAACTAATATAAAATAATTTATATATTTTAAGTCATTAATGGACCATAATTATTGCATAAATAGTATTTAGTACTAAATGATCTCCTTAAAATATTAAAAATGATTGAACTAAAATATAGAACATTTATTTAACTGAAAAATAGTTAAGCCGTATGGTCACATTAATAAGTAAGCAATACCCTAAGGGTTAAATACAAGAAAACCATATTAAGCCTTACAAAATTTAACCATGGTTTTATTATAGTAAAAATGTGGTAACCATGTTTTTTGGCGCATTGCTTACCATTTGTATAACCATAGTTTTACTACAAATACCACAGTTAAACTATGGTTAGTGTAGCAAGACCATGGTTAAATTGTGGTTACCATGGTTTAACTAGAGGAACCATGTTTTGTTTTTTGTTTTGTTTTTGTAGTAAAACCTTGTTCAATTTTCATAAGGGTTTCCTCCTTCACTCTCCTGAATAAAATGTTATCGATGTAAAAATCAATGCATAATCTGCTGTAATGTTTACCAAAAAATGCTGCAAATACCCGTATAGTGAAGCTGTCGTCTCTGTCATACTGAAACACATTCAAATGTACTGCCAACACTGGTTTGTTTGTAGAGCTCCGTCAATCACGTGACCGCGTGGCGGCGACGCGGGCGAGATCAAAGCTCGGCTCAGCTCTGTTTTTCAGTGGCTCTGGCGTTAACAGAAGCGCTACATTTTAGTGCGCCAAAACAGTATTTATGGTTTTAACTTAGTATTGAAACGTACAACATTTGAAAGCTGAAACTTTGTTTAAAATGGCAAGCAGAGTTGCCAATTCGGCGTGAGAGAGTGAGAGCGTGACACAGAGCCTGAAAGCGTGTGTCTCACCTGAGAGTTGGCAACCCTGGAATTTATAATCTAGAGACAGGCATGCATTTGTTTGCAAAAGCTGTTATGTTGGATCCATGAGATGTTCAGCTCAGTTAAACTCTCTCCGTCTGTGTGGCAGGGAGACGCCAACATTCGCTATTACGCGGTCAGTGCGGTGAAACCCTACGTTCACTTCCTGTCTGAATACCGCTCGCCGTGTCCTCAGAGAGGCTTGGGTACTCACTCATATAGCGTGATGTTGGCGTGAGCTGCTGTGCTCAGGCTGGAGAGTCAATGCTTCATGTGTTTAGGTGTGATGCCCAAACGCGGCCTGAACACCAGCGCGTGCGAGATCTTCAGATTCTACCGGCTGCTGGCCGTCAAAGACCTGCTGGAGCCGCTCAGCTTCTGCGTGCCGCGCAAGGTGAGAGTTCAACTGAGAACGTCCGAGAGGGAGGAGCCTGTGTGTGTGACTTTATGTGTGACAGGAGTCTGTTTGTGGGAGGAGCCTGCATCTGGGTTAGGTGACTATGTGTGGGAGGAGTCTGTGTTTAAGGGAGGAGCCTGCGTCTGGAGGAGGAGACTTTATGTGTGGGAGGAGTCTGTGTATGGGAGGGGCCTGTGTCTGGGGGAGGAGACTTTATGTGTGGGAGGAGCTTGCATCTGGGTTAGGTGTCTGTGGGGGAGGAGTCGTTTGTGGGAGGAGTCTTATCTGGGTTAGGTGATTATGTGTGAGAGGAGTCTGTGTTTAAGGGAGGAGCCTGCGTCTGGAGGAGGAGACTTTATGTGTGGGAGGAGTCTGTGTATGGGAGGGGAGTCTGTGTGTTGGGAGGAGTCTGTGGGAGGGCCTGTGTCTGGGGGAGGAGACTTTATGTGTGGGAGGAGCTTGCATCTGGGTTAGGTGTCTGTGGGGGAGGAGTCGTTTGTGGGAGGAGCCTTATCTGGGTTAGGTGATTATGTGTGAGAGGAGTCTGTGTTTAAGGGAGGAGCCTGCGTCTGGGGGAGGAGACTTTATGTGTGGGAGGAGCTTGCATCTGGGTTAGGTGTCTGTGGGGGAGGAGTCGTTTGTGGGAGGAGCCTTATCTGGGTTAGGTGATTATGTGTGAGAGGAGTCTGTGTTTAAGGGAGGAGCCTGCATTTGGGTTAGGTGACTATGTGTGGGAGGAGTCTGTGTTTAAGGGAGGAGCCTGCGTCTGGAGGAGGAGACTTTATGTGTGGGAGGAGTCTGTGTTTAAGGGAGGGGCCTGCGTCTGGAGGAGGAGACTTTATGTGTGGGAGGAGTCTCTGTTTAAGGGAGGGGCCTGCGTCTGGGGGAGGAGACTTTATGTGTGGGAGGAGCTTGCATCTGGGTTAGGTGTCTGTGGGGGAGGAGTCGTTTGTGGGAGGAGCCTTATCTGGGTTAGGTGATTATGTGTGAGAGGAGTCTGTGTTTAAGGGAGGAGCCTGCATTTGGGGGAGGTGACTTGGTGACTTTATGTGTGGAAGGAATCTGTTTAAGGAGGAGCCTGTGTCTGGGGGAGGTGACCTTATGTGTGGGAGGAGTCTGTGTTAATGGGAGGAGCCTGCATCTGCGTCTTATATGCACAAAGACTGTGTCTGTGCATGTAAGAGCCTGTTTGCATGGGAGGAGCCTATATGTCTAGGAGGAGTCCGTGTGTGGGAGTGGCTTTTGTGTAACTGTAGGTTTCCCAGGATATTAATGAGGTTGTGATGGCCTGTGATGTGTGTTTTGTTTCTGACAGCAGTCTGAGGGTTTTCAAGAGGATATTTATCCCATGACCGCAGCCAATGAGCCGGCCATGACCCCGGATGAGTGGCTGATGGGACAGAATAAGGGTGAGTCAAACAGAACTCAGATAAATGACCGAGAGCCAATAAAATCTCTGCACTCAGAAGCCTATTTTGTCTGTAAATCTTCACTGAACTGCCGGATGCAAACCTCCTTTTTCGAGCAAATTTTCATAATTCTAGGAAAAAGGTGTTGTTATGCCACATGCCATTCAGATACTAGGTATATTTGGTTTAATTCTACAGTTGCAAATGCGAATGGTGTTTGTTGATTATACATTATGTGTTGATTATTTGGTTTTATTTGTAAAAACATCAGTGTACTGATGGACTTATTTTAAGACGAGAAGTACATTATTATTTTTCACGTGTTAATGTCAATTTTAATGACGTTGAGTGTTCGTCTTTTTGACACCGGGGCCGATTTTTCTCATATTCTACCGTTATATTTGGTGTGTCAGCGTAACTGGACACACAAGCTTGTGCTTTGTGATTTTTGTGTGATGATAAACTATGAAGTCATTTATTCCAAAATTAGCAACTTGCATCAACATTTTGTGTGACAGACATAGAGTACCTGCCTATGAAAAGCGGTTAAGAATCTGCTGTCATCTTTTACTCACACCAAGTACAAAAATATTCCAAAGATGACAGAAAATGATACGAGTGAATGATGGCAGATCGGTCGGCTCCTGTAGGGCCGCTGCTGATGTCTCTGAGACCCGCGGCTGAAGCGCTCGGCACCTGCCCGAGTGAAACGGAGACAGCAGCCGATCAGGACGCAGAACAGCCTCCTGACATCATCGCTGACCTGCAGGACTGGACGGAGGACGACACGCAAAGCCACGACTGGATCTCGTCACGCTTCGGTCTGAGCCGCGGCAAAGCCCCCGCGCCGGAGACGGAGGTCAGACGCCTCAGCGCTCGACTCAGTAATGTGATTTTCCTCAGGTCAGAGGTCGTAACGCTTTGAGTGTGACTCACAGGTGCCGCTCCGCCAGCAGGAGGAGATTCAGCACCTGCAGGAGCAGCTCAAGCAGAGAGACGAGAGAATCCGACAGCTGGAGCTGGAGCTGATGAACACACGCAAACACATGAGAGCGTCCTTCTGACGACAGCCAATCACAGAGGAGAACATTATAATGATGCGTAAACATCGAGTCTTTTTCAGAAGGAACGAGTGTGTGTAAATACGATTCATGTTGATTCTTACGGGTTTCCAGAGATTTATTTTGAGCCGAATTATTCCCGTTCACGACAAAAGACGATAATTATAACCGGACAAGTTGTGCTCACCACAGCTACACAGAGGATTGGAGGAATCACTTTCAGAGTGATGAACGCTAAAAACACTGTCAGCCAATCAGAATCCATCCTGCTTTCAAGAGAGCGAACATTTAAAGTCGCAGGCGACAAAACCTTAGTGCTAATAATAAACAGAACAGTACTGATGTGTTGAAGTGGACGCTGGTATAGTTATCGTTGTTGGTGTGAACGGGCCTTTAACCCTCTTACACAAAGGTCCTTGGAGGACAAACATGTCTGTGTCTAAAAACAGTCATTAAAATATTCATATTTTTTCAGTTTTTTGACATGCATTTCTACTGATATCAATCCTTCTCATAACTACCCAAAACATTCATTTTTAGGCTTTTAACCCTTTAAATGTCAGTTTGTTTACATAATAACAGTTATTTTTAATGAAAAAGGACAAAAATATATTTTTTATACACTAAATGCTAAGCAGAATTTAGCGACCCTGTTCACAATTTTATTTTGATCCTGTACAAAAGTTTACATTCACTTGATTGTTAACACTGTGTTGTTCCTGAATGATCCACAGCTGTGTTTGTTTGTTTAGTGATAGTTGTTTATGAGTCCCTTGTTTGTCCTGAACAGTTAAACTGCTGCTGTTCTTCACAAAAATCCTTCAGCTCCCACAAATTCTTTGGTTTTTCAGCATTTTTGTATTTGAACCCTTTCCAACAATGACTGTATGATTTTGAGATCCATCTTTTCACACTGAGCACAACTGAGGGACTCATATGCAACTATTACAGAAGATTCTTTGAATCTCACTGATGCTCCAGAAGGAAAAACCATGCATTAAGAGCCAGGGGTGAAAACTTTTGAACGAAATGAAGACGTGTACTTTTTTTGTATTTTGCTTAAATATCATATATTTTTTTTCATGTAGTATATATATATATATATATATATATATATATATATATTTTGCAGTGTCAGATTAAAAAAAAATCAAACAGAATAAAAGCGTATTAAAAAATGCATGTTTTGATGCTCAAATGGCACTGGGATTGAATACTGTTTAACTGGGTTTCAATGGGGACGTTTTTGTCCATAAGGTTCTGAATGTCACTATTTTTAATATATTGTGTAAAATAGATTTATGGGAGAAAATAGGGTGAAATATTAAAATTCCAATAAAGGACACACAAAAATCAAACATTCTAAGCAAGCAGGCTTTTATATTTAAAAAAGTTTATTAAACGACTCACGGCCCGTAACACTAAACGATCACTAACAGACACTCCCGATTGGTCCACGATCATGATTACAGTACGGTGATTGCGTCCTACATCTACTGCTCCTGATCTGTTATTGCTCGCTCACAAACAGCAGAAATGAAATCAAAAGGATTCATGCACTTACAGAAAGACGTCTGATGAACGCTGAGGCTTTAGTCCTGCCAGCGACTCTTCCTCTCTGAGAACAGCTGAAGATCTCGCTCTGCTCTCGCTGCAACACAATATCTGATCTGAGAACAGCCGCTCCAGCGGTGAACTGATTACACTTCAATTTAAGTTAAACACACAAGCAAGTAAAGGCGATGGATTCATTAATGGTCGATTGTATCTCGCAGAATTTGAATCGGCTGGTTTCTACAGTTTCTGATTGATGAAGAAACGCTGACTGATCGATCGATCGATTGATTGATTGTAAACTCGCAGAGATTTCGATTGGCTAAATTTCGTCGCGTCTCACAGTGTCGCATCAAACGAAGGTAGAAAATAGAATTGCAATAGAATTTCTCTAAACATGCTAACTGTTCTGTCCAGCAGTGCATAAGCTCTTTGTTGCGTGGAAGACTAGCGGAGAACCAGAACCGTCGGCTGCAGTGCATTCTGGGTAGTGTCTTTGACATGACGTCTCCTGCTGTTTGGTTTAAAGGTGGCAGTGCCAATCAAAGCTTGACCTTTGACCTTGATACCCTGAGGAGGACTGTAAACGCTACTGAACCGACCGCAGACTCGTCATCATCATCTTCCTCATCGGAGTCTTTCCGGAGGTACGACTCGTCTCTGTCTCTGTAGTGGTTTCCCATGAGCCTTTATGGCTTCAGACACTTTCTGAGGAAATCTGTACTGTTCTGGAAACTTCCTGTTGCTTTTTAAAGCGTTTCAGCGGTTTGTCACAGTATCAGGCGGTGGGTGTGTGTGTGTGTGTGTGTGGTTTCTCGTTAGCGTTCAGTGCACTTCATTTTCATAGTTGCCCACAGTTTCTTTCCTGTGGTGACGTATTTCCTATTGAAACAGGAAGTTGGGACACATCAAAAGTGCTCGTCCTGCTGAAGGTCATGTGGCTCTCATATGGAAGCTTCGCTCTTGTGCTCGAACCAAACGCCGGCGTGTTGCGGTTTGACCTTGCTAACAGCGTTCGAAGCTAGCGTGTTCGTTCATGTGTGCAGAGAAAATGAGTTTCACCCCAAAATCAGAAGACAAAAACAAATAAATCTGATTTAACCTGAAGAAAATGGAGCCAGTTTTCATAACTCATTACGGAATAAATACTACAAAAAAATAAAAATGCAAAACTGTATAAAAAATAGTACTGTGAATTATAAATACTATCTAAATACTAGATTGATATTTTTGTCATCCCTAGTGAATAGATGTTCAATTATTTCATACTAAGTACAGCTCAAGTCCTTTAACATAATTACTGACGTATCGCCGGAGCCCTACTGATATAAAAACTGTAGTTAAACTTTATTTGGAGAACTACTTGTGCCCAATGGATATTTCTTAATATGAAGCCTAAAATATGTTTTAATGTCATTACTGATGAGTATTGTGTGATCTTTAAATAATGTCTTTAAATGCAAAATCAAATATACTTCAGTATATCTTTAGTTGGACTTCAGCTCTACGATTAAAGTGTATTAAGTACGAAATGAGCTGTTTCATTTTAGCAGACTTCAAATATACCAGTTTAGTATACTAACGGTACAATTGCAGGGTATTTTTATGAAGTACATAATATGTGAATGTATTTGTAGTATACTTAGCATGAAATAAATGTATTTTAAATACATTTTAGTATATTTTCACTAGGGATGCTACTGTAATGAAAATTTGGACTAACTGTGTTTTGATTATCATGACAATGCAAAATATCTTAAAAACGAATATAATTTCTTCTGTGTTGCTTGTGATTGTGGGGTGGAATATAAATACAGTTGGTCAAAAGTTTACATCCCCTTTACTAAATCATACGACGTCATGTTTTTCACATGCTGCCCTGAATAATCGGTTTCACATATACACCACAAGACTAAATAATAACTGACTAGACACAAATAACCCATCTGAATATTTATATACACTTTTTAATCCTGTGTGTCATCTCAGTGTGAACAAATGGATCCAAAATCAGAGCCCAAATGTGCAGAAGATGCAGGATTGTTCTGGAGAATAGTTATATGGGTATAATCTGATAATGAGTGATTTTTCTGATCAGTGTCTCTATGACAGATTTAGTGCAGGAATAGAAGAAGAAGAAGAAAAAGACGACAATCCTTACAAATACAACAGGGCTTTGACTCCTACAGGCAACATGACGTTTGTAACTCCTCTGATTTTGCTCAAACGGTCATCCTTTTTTAGATTCATTAAAGGGGATGTAAACTTATGACGCAGCTGTACATCACACTGAAATACGAGTGTGTGTGTGTGTGTGTGTGTGTGTCAGTGCTCGTTGGGCATGTGTCGGATGGTGTGGAATATCCAGTCCATCTTGGTGGTCCATCCTCCATGGTGGGCGTCGTTCATCTGTTTGGTGAAGTACTCCAGAGCGTCCTGCTGGTTCTTCTCCAGCGCCAGCGTCTTGCGCAGGTACGCGATGTCGTCGAAGCTCTGCAGCTCAGGCATCCCACAACCCAACAGCAGAGAGAAGAGGTTGATGAAGAGGCTGGCGTGCTGACGGATGGCCAGATACGCTTTATAACACATCTCCTGAAACCTGAGACACACCGACGGTAAGAGACACGTCATACTGAACACACATGCGCTGCGGCGAGAGAGAGTGGTCTCCATAAGGAAACAAGCTCATAAATCACATAGAATAAATTATTTTGAGAAAATGCCTGTGAGGGGTAGGTTTAGGGTAAGGGGATAGAAAATACAGTTTGTACAGTGGAAAAATTCTTACGTCTATGGAATGAGCCTGTAAACCACATATACAAGAACGTGTGTGTGTGTGTGTGTGTGTGTGTGTGTGTGTGTGTGTTCACACCTCTCAAACTCTTTGGTCTTTGTGCACTCCTGCACACCCTTACTGATGACGATCAGGAAGTCTTGTGTGAGAACAAAAGGAACTCGCTCTCGCTTGTATCCAAATTTCTTCTTTTTATGATCCAGGAAGTGACCAAAGTCGATGTGAAACAGCTGCAGGAAACACAAACACAATCAGTTTCACACTAAAAAATTAAAGTAACTCTGTCACTTTCCTGTTCATTACTGTGAAGGTGCTTTTGAATCAATCTGAACTACACAGTAACTCCAAAGTGCTGTATATCACAAATAATTATGATAATATAAAAATAATATTAACATAATAACATAAATCTGTTTTGTATTAATCTAGGGATGCACTGACGTATCGGCTGCCAATATTTATTGGCTGATTTTTGATTATTTTAAAGTCATCTGGCGTATTGGAAATAGCAGCAAAGGGCCGAAACCGATGGTTTATTCATTAACTGCGTGGACACGATGAGCTGCATGTCTGCTGCATAATCCACCGTGTTTCTCTGGACAAAATAAAAACATACTTGCCGAAACAAAATAAAATCTGTACAAAATATAGTTCGTCAGACGGCATGCGGCCCATGAAATTCATCATAGGTAACTCTTAATGGCAATCTGTTTATCTGAGGATATGTCACGAACCGCCAAGCATCAGGACTACATTTAAGTGAAAATGAATGGCAGGTAATCTGCAGCTTTTTGTGTGTTTGAACACAGGATAGTGTAGAACACAAATTCACAAAGTCACATCACGCATCTGTGAACGGAGAAAACACAATACATACACGAAATATATTTCACTTAAATCATTAACAGATTAACAAAATGAAAGAAAACATTGTGCTGAGTTTCGGATCATTGTAACACACTCTGAAGTTGATGGAAAGGTGTCATCCAGATACACTGCGAATATGGAAACATGACGATTTGTGCAGAATGACAAAAGTAGGCTTCAATTTTGCTTTTAAATTTATTTGTTTTGGTTTGAAGTTTATATTTAGCCTAAATACAACTTTAGAGCATTTGTTGGGAAGAGAAGAGAACTAAAATAGCCTAATTGTGTTTGTAATATTTGTAAATATTTTGCCTTATTTTCACCAGTATTTTAGCCTACATTATTTCTGAATGTAATAATAAAATGCGACGTACAACAAATCCATGCAGCAAACATTTTTACATATCTTGAAGAAATACTTTAATGTCTTTAAAGCGTTGACAGTTTTTCTTTTGTTTAATACATGTGGTCAAAATCTAGAAACGATGATGTTGTATTGACTATGACTAAGCACAAGGCAGACTACCAGACTACTACTATCAAGACCTTCTTTGTTTTTTTTGTTTTTTTTTCTTCCTTTTTGAAGAAAGAAAACGCTGTGCCTTATTATTATTTTTATCATTATTATTACAGGCAAAGAAAACGTTTTAAAAATAATGTAATTAACCAGTATTTTTTCTACTCAACCTGGTTTTGGAGCAGTAATAATACAGAGGAACACGAACAGAAACGTTTAAATTATTATTCTGCTCAGAGTGAATCGATCAAAATGTTGTTTTTTTTTTCATTTTTAAGCCCTGCTTTATTTAAATGACCAATATCAGTATCAGAATCAACCAATAGTTGTTTGTTAAAATTGGTAGTGGCCAAAAATAATCTTATATAAATCACTACAGAAATACAGGTGACTTGTTTATCATTTCAATACATGATAATTTTGTCTCATAATGTTGTCATTTCTGGTTCTCACTGGAATCAATTCTCATGCAGTGCAGTGACACAGTGTGTGTGTGTGTGTGTGTGTGTGTGTGTGTGTGTTTGTACCTGTCCGTTCTCCTTCACCATGATGTTGCTGTTGTGTCTGTCACCGATACCCAGAATGAACGTGGCCACGCAGTATCCGGCACACGAGCGTGTGAATAAATCGATGGCTCTGTCGTACCTGAGAGAGAAACAGGCTCAGTTTAGAACACAACAGTTGCTTCTGGAAATAAAAACTTCTCATTTTTCATTATTAGGAAAACTGTAACAGTAAACCTTTAAAGACAGATCTACGGTGAGCTCTGAGTTTGTTAATCGAAGGAATATGCTTTTGCTGAAGCCATTCATACACAATATTTCAACACATTTTTTGTTTAAAGAGGTGAAAAACTACATTACAGAAAATTCCACCAGTCAGAAAGTGAACAAACTACATCTCCCAAAATACTTAAAAGCAGCTTCAAACGATCCCAAATGCGGTTGTAAACGATCCCAGCCAAGGAAGAAGGGCCTTATCTAGTGAAACGATTGGTTATTTTCATCCAGATAATACCATTTATTTACTTTTTAATGTCAAACGCTCGTCTTGTCTTTCTCTCCCTGAACTCTGTGTATTCTGACTCAAGACAGTTAGTGTATGTCGAAAAACTGCAATCGTATTTTCTCCCTCAACTTCAAAAATCATTTCAGAATCATCCTACATCACTGCAGAAGAACAGACACAGTGTTTGCAAAGTGAACATGCAAAGAAGATCAAACACCCTTAACCAAAAAGGTAAAACAACGATATAGGACGATTCTGAAGTTGAGGGAGAACATGAGATGGGAGTTTTTCCACATACACTAACTGACATGAACTGGAACGACAATAGTCCAGGCAGAGTAAGACAAGATGAGCATTTGACATTAAAAAGTATATAAATTGTATTATTTTAATGAAAATAGCTGTTCGTTTCACTAGATAAGACCCTTCTTCCTCGGCTGGGATCGTTTACAACCGCATTTGTGATCGTTTGAAGCTGCATTTAAACTGCATTTTGGAAGTTCAAAATTGGGGCACCATATCAGTCCATTATATGGAGAAAAATGCTGAAATGTTTTCCTCAAAAAACATAATTTCTTTATGACTGAAGAAAGAAAGACATGAACATCTTGGATGACAAGGGGGTGAGAACATTATCTGTGAATTGTTGTTCTGGAAGTGGACTTCTCCTTTAAGTTCACAGTCTTGTATCTTTGTCTTTTTGTCTAATTATCAAACACTTTTTTGCTTCAAATCAAAGTTTGTAATGTTGTGACTCTCTTTGTAGCTGGTTGGTTTGGTTTGTGGATTTTAACTCGTAAATGAAGACTTTTTAAAATCCCTATGGGAAAAATACTTACAGAATCAATGGCGTTACTGTTTAAATGAGTGAATTATGAATTATTCCAAAAGAAAACTTGTTTTAATGTGCATCAAATCAAAGCGTTTCTGTTTCTGTTTCTTGCTCCTCGCTGTTCAGGTCATTTTAATGGTGTTGTTTTTTTAAACAGTTATTTAATTTATCAATCATGACAATCATGTGTTTAAAAGCATGTAGTCATGTGCTGTAGACCACAATCATGTTTTCAGTGTGATGGGGGTGTGTGTGTGTGTGTGTTTCTTACGCCTCTCCCTTGTTCTTCTCTCTGATCCAGTGGTGCAGTGTGTTGCTGTTGAACTGCAGCGCCCCCTTCAGGCCTCCTTTACACTGAATCTGCATGATGGTGTGTGAGTTCTTCACCACCTCGATGAGGCCGACACAGTCGCCGATGGACAGACAGCCGTACGGCAGCATTCTACACACACACACACACGCACACACACAGAGTTAGCCAGCTGTGATTGGTGGATGTGCGTGAGCAGCGGGCTGTGATTGGTCGACTCACCGCAGGTCCAGCCCCTGATTCTGCCAGATATTCTCCATGATTTTAATAATCTGCAGCGTCAGCATGTCTTGCCGTAGATCTGCGTCACACACAGATAGTAAATATTACATCACAGATCCGGTCGTGGCGTAGGGTTACAGATAAATGAACACACAGCTCACCGTCCCCGTTTTTAAAGATGATTTCGTTATTGGTGAAGAGCAGCTCGCTCATGATATCTGGATTCTCCCAGTTCAACCACAGCGGTCGTTTGGCTGAAGACATGATACGACACTCCTCCAACCTACAACACAGAAATATCAGAGATCTCCAGAGAGGATTTTGGATTTGTCTTTTTATGGCTCCATGAATCAGGAAATACTGTCAACAGACACATTACATGTACTGTATGTGTTTATGTGTGTGTGTTTACCTGAGATTCCCCAGCTGATGCACGGGGTTCAGAGGAGAGACAAACCCCTGCAGCGCCTCCATGTAGTCGGGGCGGGACATGTGCTCCACCAGGAACTTCATCTGGGTCTGCAACAGCCAATCAGAATGCAGGATGAGCTTCATCAACCAATCAGCAGTCTCAGTCAGGATGAAGAAATCACTGGATCAGGTTAGTGGCGTCAGGTTTGTAAATATTAGCGAGCGTCTTCTGTCTCACCTTCTGCGTCTCGTCTTTCTTCTCCTGTTTGAGCGTGTCTGTGAGGTTCACCAGCTTGTCCATGGCCTCCACCTGTCTGTTCAGGTGTTTCAGGTACATGCCGCACGCCCGACAGAACGCCTCCAACAGCAGCCCGAAGCGCCGAGACACCGTTTTATTGTGCATCTCGGACCTACACACACACACGGGTTATTATCCTCAAATACAACTAACATCTTAAAACTACAATTACCTCAAATAAAATAAACATTTATTTTGCATATAAGCCTATTTGAATCACAAATTAATGTGCAGATCTATAGCAGAGATTTTTACATTACAGTTAAGAGAGTTTGCAGGCATATGTGTGCAACTGTCATGAAAATAATGTTTCTTTCTTTTGATTTCAGGCTGAAATGTGACCTGGATGTGTTTTCATGAGATTCACACACATTCATGTCTGAACTCACTTCAGATGCCAGAAGAAGAAATGCCCGATCCTCTGATTGGTCAGCGCTTTCTTGATCAGGAACCGAGCTAAAGGGTTATCCAGATACATCTCGTATTTCAGGACCTGAAAACACACACACACACACACATTCACAAATAGACATGAAACCTGTGTGGAATCTGCAGAGATAAAGCTGGATTCTGACACACACACCTGCACGAGCTGCAGCAGGTACTGGCTGAGTTTGTCGTCCGTCAGGCCCTGGATCAGGCAGCGCAGGGCAAACTCTCGCACCATGGGATCAGGGAAGTTACAGTCCAGCAGCTCCAGCGCCGATTCAGGCTGCATGAGCGGCCAGTCCTTCAGCAGACAGTAGATCTACACACACACACACACACGAGAGAAGGGAGTCACGTTTACATCAAGGATTTTTTTCGAAAAAATATTCAAATGCTTCAAAGTTTTTACTGTTATAGCTGACAGAAATGACATTTATCAATAACATTTCTCATGTGTCAACACAATCTTTTTCTGTTTAACTTTAGTGCATAAATTCAATATCGACACATGACAAAATTTGTGTTGTTGCTCACATTAAAGCTTTTTTTTTTTTCATTTCGTTTTGTTAATTTATTAATTATTTAGAAAAAATATATTTTAGATATAAGCCTATTTGTTTCTTTTATATATAGCTTCATTATGATTTTTCCGCTGCAGGTGTGTGATGTGATCATGTGAATCCTCACTGCTGTTTGCGTGTATGAAATTAATCCCTGGAAAACCAATGTAGGTAATCGAATGGGTCACAGCCACGTAATTTAATTGTAATTTAACATCATCTTGTCGGTTAACGCTTAATAATGGCTTAACAACCGTCGTTTATTGGTTAAGAGAAATAAAATAACCAAAATGAATTTTCCTATTTGCAATACAGTCTAATAAAAGTTAATCATGAAAATAATAATAACACAGCTGCACCTGTTTATGAATATTGCTTGATGCTCAAAAAGTCTATCTAAATAGTCTATAGGCCTAATGAAGTACAAAAAAAAAACTCATGACAGTTGTTAATAAAAATAATTTTATGTAGGCCTATACAATTAAATAATAGCTTATATGATAAAGTTTTGTTTCAAAAGGATGAAGAACAGTCATCCCTAAAAAATTCCTTTGGTGTATTGTAAAAAAAAGCAAGCTGTTTGAGCTGTTTCCGTACATAATTTCGCCTCTTGCGCCAATCACATACAGCTCAAACAGCTTGCTTTTTTTTACAATACACCAAAGGAATTTTTTAGGGATGACGTCATCACGCACACCATTTTATTTGTAAATAGCCAGTTGGATGAAAACAGGCTGGAGACAGCAGATTTCGCAAAGTTTTTTTACGCATATTCTCTGTCAATAACAAAACACTGCAAAAAAACTGGATGGAAGCTTGTCTATTGACGTACCTGAGACACCTCGTCCCGTGAGTTCCACTTGACGGACAGCAGGAGTTTGGGAAGACTTTCTGGAATATTCACACAGTAATGCCTGAAACACAAACACATTGAGCTGTCGTAATATTTGCGTGAAGAACAGACATGAGTTTTAATTTTCCCTCCTGTTGTGTTCAATTCACATCAAACGTCAAATGTGCCCAACAGGCCTTCGGTGCATGATAACGCAGACTGTGCGTGTGTTTACCGATGTCTCCACAGGAAGTCTTTCTCTTGTTCCGAGAGCTCATACAGCGGGTCTCGACTGCACAGCGCGCGCAGCTGCTCGGCGTCCGCCTGCGATATGGAGCTGTCACACGCCAGACGACTGCTCTGATTGGCCAGAGACATTCAGCATGAGATCTGGATTCACTCTGACGGTACGTGAATGTGTGTGAGTGTGTATATGTGTGAGTGTGTGTTGTACGTGTGTGTGAGTGTGTGTGAGTGTGTGGTATTGTGTGTGTGTACCAGCCCCAGACAGTAGCTGTATCCCAGCTCACGGGAGATGCTCCAGTTGGCGTGTTCCTCGATCTGCTGCTCATCAGGAAACACCACCGTCTGGTTAAACCAGGGAAACTCCAGCTCCACACACGGCGTCTCCTGCACTCGCAACACACAACACGCAACGAGGTCAGCCGTGTGAGGCATTTCACTTTATTTCATCATATTTATCACTACATGTGACCCTGGATCACAAAACCAGTCATAAATGTCAATTTTTTTAAATTGATATCTATGCATCAAGAAAAGCTGAAGAAACAAGCTTTTCATTGAAGTGTGGTTTGTTAGAACAGGACAATATTTGTCTGAGAGACAACTATTTGAAAATCTGGAATCTGAGGGTGCAAAAAAATCCAAATATTGAGAAAATCACCTTTAAAGTTGGTCAAATGAAGTTCTTAGCAATGCATATTACTAATCAAAAATTAAGTTTTGACATATTTACGGTAGGAAATTTACAAAATATCTTCATGGAACATGATCTTTACTTAATATCCTAATGATTTTTGGCATAAAAGAAAAATGGATCATTTTGACCCATACAATGTATTGTTGTCTATTTCTACAAATATACCCGTGATGGTTTTGTGCTCCAGGTCACATATAGTTATTTTTGCTGGAAACTGTTGTGCATTTGTCATTTTTATTAGTTTAGTTTAATATATATTTTAAAAATGTTACTATTCAGTTTTAGTTTTAGATCACTTTTAGTGTTTTATTCCAGTTAGTAAGTTTAGTGCTTCATCTTGAACTTATCATTTTCATTTTAGGTTTTATATATATTTTTTAATTTTATTGCAGCTTCATAATAGTGGTGCCTCACACACCTTGTTTGGGTTCGATCCCGACACTCCGATGGGGTTGAGGAGATCCTCCAGGCCGTGAGGAACCGGCCACAAACCCAGAGCCACTTTCCCGCTGACCAGCGTGTCTTTATAGTCGAAGAGGTTGATGTTTCCCCAGGCCAGAGGACAGTGTTCCTGCACACACACACACACACACACACACACACACACACACACACAGATCAGCAGAGAGGAGCTCACAGTCATAATCAGGACAGGATCAGGAAAGGTCAAAGTTCACCTCTTTGGCTCCCTTGCGACCCTTGACGGAGCAGATGGACAGACAGAGACGAGCAGAACGAGGAACGTCGGTCAGGTAGATGTCATACGACAGCCACTCGTTCCACCTGTGAGAGAGATCGTGTACACGTCTGAGAATGTTGGGCTTCTTTTGAGCACAAATGTCTAAAGATTCTTAAATCAAAACCCTAGTGGAAAAGTAATAGATTTAAAATGCATTTATTTTATACTAAGTATAGTTCAAGTCTAGTAGCATATTTACTAACATATCGTTTGAGACTTACGGATATAAAAATTATATTAAAAAAGTTTGATGAAACTTTATTTGGAGAACTACTTGTGCACAATGCACATTTCTTATATGAATCTTATGTTTTAGTGTCATTATTGATGAGGATTGTGTGATCTTCAAATAATATACTTCAGTATATCTTTAGTTGGACTTCAGCTCTACTTCTGCACAACTGAAGGGCATTAAGTACAAAATTAGTTTGATTTTGGCAGACTTTAAATATATCAGTTTAGTATACTGAAAGTATGTCTGTGAAGATTCATTCATCCAGGTAGAAGTTTCTTCTAAATAAAGTTTAATTTACAAAAACCACTGGACTTATAGTGAAAGTACAATTGCAGGGCATTTTTAGTTTTTATGTACATAATATGTAAATGTATTTGTAGTACTATCCCTTTAGCATGAAAAAAATGTATTTTAAATAAATTTTAGTATATTTATTTTTAGAATATATTTACTGGAGACGTAAAATGACAGAAGATAAGCTGTCTTGTTTTCTAAGAAACTGAACATAATGAAGTGAGTTTATGATTAAAACAAGAACAAATGGGGTCCGAAAAAAATTAATTCAATAGGAAAACAAGTTTTTTGCTGTGACTCCACTGCTAAATATTTTTCATTTTAATTCTGATCAGTTTTTCAGAAACCAAGATGTAATATCTTCTGTGATTCTGCATCTCCAGTAAATGAAGCTTAATTGAACAATGTTTACAAACAAGTCAAAAATACTGAGGAAGATCATCATTTACTGGAGTGTAGTTGCTCATACGTGACTGTTGAGTGACAAAGATTCTATTCGATTCGATTCTACTATTAATTAAGAAAATCGAATGTTTTTACTTCCATTTTGATTGATATAAGGAAGCATTTTATATTTATAAATCCATATACAAAATATTTCGTTTTACATCATATTTATATTAAGTAAAAATAATGTTCCATGAAGATATTTTGTACATTTCCTACCTTAAATATATCAAAACTTAATTTTTGATTAGTAATGTGCATTGCTAAGAACTTCATTTGGACAACTTTAAAGGTGATTTTCATAATATTTCAATTTTTTTGCACCCTCAGATTCCAGATTTTCAAATAGTTGTATCTCAGACAAATATTGTCCTATCCTAACAAACCATCCATCAATGAAAGCTTATTTCTTCAGCTTTCAGATAATGTATAAATCTCAATTTCCAAAAACTGACCCTTATGACTGGTTTTGTGGTCCAGGTTCACATGTGTGTGTGTGTGTGTTACCGTGGGTTGGAGCAGGGCACTCTCTGTGTATTGACGTTGTCACACAGCGGTTCTCCTCCGTGATATATTCCTGTCCTGACGTAGATCTGTCACAAACACGCATGATGAGCGAATGACTGACACCATCTTTCTCTGTCTCTCAGTATGTTTGTGTCTCACCTTGTCTATGTCTCTGATGTTGACGTTAACGTAGGTGGCGCACAGCAGCCGTACTCTCAGGTGTGTGTTGAAGGCCCAGAGGGATCGCGGTGACCCCGGGTCTCCTCCGCCGGGGCAGGGGCTGGGCTGAGGCGTTCGCCGGCTGTAGGACGGAGGCATGAATCCGCTGGCGGGCAGCTGACTGTACAGACTGTCCTTACTGACCAGCATGAGGTGAGGCAGACGGCCCAGCGTGATGCAACTCCTGATATACTGAACACACACACACACACACACCAGTGTCAGCACACTCTGAACCTGTGCTCAGTTCACCTGATTCATTAATGACCACAGACAGTAATCAACTCTCCTCTCAGAGGTGATGAAGCAGGAGGAAACTTTTGCATGTTTGGATCAACATGAGGATGAGTAAATGTTTTTGTTGAACTGTTCCTTTAAGACAAGAAGCCCACTGGGCTACACCAGGGGTCACCAGACTCGGTCCTGCAGAGTATGACTTCAACCCTAATCAAGCTCTTACTAGGTAAACAAGAAACATCCAGGCAGGTGGCCCTCCAGGATCAAGTTTGGTGACGCCTGTGCTACACCTGCACTAGTAAGTGTCTCTGAACCGTCACTGACTGTGAATGAACGGCTCAGATCAGTGTCACCACCTTGTGGACAAAATAATGAAAAAACTACTAGAAAAGGTACTGAGATGATGATGTATTGTGTAAAAAGTTTAAGTGTACTGTGGACCTAAAGGGACAGTTCACCCAAAAATGAAACTTCTGTCATTTACTCTCCCTAATTTACTCACTCAACCTGTATGAGTTTCTTGTGACTTTATGTTGAACAAAATAGAAGATATTTTGAAGAATGCTGGTGACCATAGTATGGAAGTCAAAGGGCCACACGATAAATTGGATTTTAATTTTGATAGTGATTACTGCTTCTCTCAGCTGTTTCAGCAGAATTGTGTCTGATGATGGCCCACTGGTTATTTATCCTGAAAACATTTTTATTTTAGTTATTTTATTTTTAAATTTTATTTTTTTATTTTATTTTTTTATTTTTGACATTTGCTTTATCTTGCATTGATAACACGCCTGTTTCCGCAACTGAATAAAACATTTAAAAAGGTAATTGTGACTTTTTATCTCAAAATTGATATAAATGATATAAACTCACAATTATGAGAAATAAAGTCAGAATGATGAGATTTAAACATGCAACTAATATAACTAATATAAACTTGCAATTGTAAGAAAATCTCTTTTGTCATCAGAATTGGACTTTATAACTCATAATTGCTTGTTTATATCTCACAATATCTCAGAATTGCAAAATTAAAAAAAAAAAGTCAGAATTGTGACATAAAGTAAAAATTGTGAGATATAAGTTTGCAATTGTTAGAAAAAGTCAGAATTGTGAGACAAAGTTGCAATTACCTTGTTTATTTTTTTTTTAATTCAGTGGAAGAAACAGGCTTCCATAAATTAGAGCTTTTCATTTAAATGGATGCACTTTCTGCCTAGTGTTTTAATTAATCCTGAATTATGAAACCATTTGTATGCATTTTCTCTACACTGAGAAAGCATACACTCTCAAAAAAATCACTGATAATCTGAAAACTCCAGAAAACATGCATGAGTTCCTTCAGTGTGATGTTCACTTGATTTGCGCTTATGTGAAGATGCAATAGTTCTGATTAAATGTACAAGGAAATTCCTCAAATGTGACCCTGGAGCACAAAACCAGTCATAAGTCGCATTAATATATTTGTAGCAATAGACAACAATACATTGTATGGGTCAGAATTATTGATTTTTCTTTTATGCCAAAAATCATTAGGATATTAAGTAAAGATCATGTTCCATGAAGATATTTAGTAAATTTCCTACCGTAAATATATCAAAACTTAATTTTTGGTTAGTAATATGCATTGCTGAGAATTTCATTTGGACACTTTAAAGGTGATTTTCTCAATATTTAGATTTTTTTCATTTTCTCAATTTCAAAAAAATGCCACTTATGACTGGTTTTGTGGTTCAGGGTCACAAATGACAATAACTGTGAGCAAAATAATTTCAGTTATCAGTCCCTGATATAACAGAGTATCCACCTTATTTTTCAATGTGAAAGTAAGCTGTTTTCTGGTAATGTGTGAGACTTCTGATTCATAAGCCGCCGTAAGGGAAATAACGTGAAGAATAATGAAGTGCAGTAAACGGTAAAACTGTTTCATCAGTTTGCAATATCAAGCACCAAAACGAGCGGTTTTGTAGAGCTAAAAATTGCTGGACACGGATGACACTAGAAGCCAGGCCCATAATATTCACAAACGGATGCACCCGCTCTTACGGAAAAAGTAAGGTGGAAAGATTCATACCTTGTACTGGCTGAGAGGGTATTTCTCCAGGAAGTACTCGTCGCATCCGCACACTTTGAGGATGTACTGGCCCTGGTACTCCTGCACGCAGAGACGCAGCTGCTGCGCGGACAGATGCATGCTGCGCGTCTTCTTGCGGATGGCTTCTGCTATCAGCTGCTCCGGCAGAGAGTCGTGCGCGATCTTCAGCGTGTACTTCTGCTTGGAGTTGGACGGGGACACGATCACCCAGATGGTGACGATCAGACGGCCTGCAGAGAGACAGACGGTCGGGTGAGGCTCGAGGAAGATGGGAAAGCGGGAGCGTAACGGCGACGCTGACGCACCTTTGTCGAGTTTGCTGTAGATGTGCTGCGGCAGATCAGGTGAGGACTCCACATTGGGAGGATAGACGTACAGCGCCTGTGTGTGTGCGCCTCCTCCCTCACGCTCCTCCACCGCCTCCCTGCACACGCTCAGAATGTTCCTGCGGAAGTCCTGCACCTCCGGATCCTTCACCAGCTCAAACTCACAGATGGGCATCCCTATAGCGAAACCTGAACACACACACGTGACCAGCATTTAAACAAAACTAAATGTGAGAATCAAGTGCACATCAAGATCAATCACGTCACAGAATGCAGAGCTTTACTGATGAGCTGAACATTTAATATCTGACTAATGATATTAGATAAACAACCAAAAATAATATCCTGTGATGTAAAATTACTCTACTTTTTTTGTCAAATCATGATATTTTGAATTGAAAACATAGGCTATTATTTAACTGATTAGTGTAACTCATTACTGAATGTGATGCGACACAAAACATGAATGGAGCCATTTTCAACAAACAGTTGAGGTCAAACGTTTACATCCCCCTTTCAGAATCTGCAAAATGTTAATTATTTTATCAAAATTAGAGGGATCATACAAAATGCATGTTATTGTTTATCTAGTACTGACCTAAATAAGATATTTCACATAAAATACGTTTACATATAGTCAACAAGAGAAAATAATCGTTGAATTTATACAAATGACCCAGTTCAAAAGTTTACATACGCTTGATTGTTAACACTGTGTTGTTCCTGAATGATCCACAGCTGTGATTGTTTGTTTAGTGATAGTTGTTTTTGAGTCCCTTGTTTGTCCTGAACAGTTAAACTGCTGCTGTTCTTCACAAAAATCCTTCAGTTCCCACAGATTCTTTGGTTTTTCAGCATTTTTGTGTTTTGTGCATTTGAACCCTTTCCAACAATGACTGTATGATTGAGATCCATCTTTTCACACTGAGCACAACTGAGAGACTCATATGCAACTGTTACAGAAGATTCAAACAGTCACTGATGCTCCAGAAGGAAAAAACATGTATTAAAGGCCGGGGGGTGAAAACTTTTGAACAGAATGAAGATGTGTAGATTTTTCTTTTGTCTAAATATCTTTTTTTTTTTTTTTTTCATTTAGTACTGCCCTTCAGAAGCTACAGAACATACTTACATGTTTCCCAGAAGACTAAATAAGTTAAATTTACCCTGATCTTCAAATTCCAAAAGTTTTCACCCCCTGGCTCTTAATGCATCGTTTTGCTTCTGGAGCATCAGTGAGTGTTTGAACCTTCTGTAATAGTTGCATACGAGCAGTGTTGCCAAGTCCGTGGTTTTCCAACGGAATAAGGCTATTTTAAACTGTTGCTGTGGGTTGTTTTTGATGTCTGCAGGTTGAAGTGACCCCAATAACGTCAAATTTAGCCCCTGAAATACGAATTTTACCAGGGAAACCCTGACAAAAAAAAGTGTATTTTATCCCATGGGTGGGATAAAATATGCGTCTCTCAGTTGTTGGATGGATCTCAAAATCATACAGTCATTGTTGGAAAGGTTTCAAGCACAAAAATACTACTAAACAAACAAACACAGCTGTGGATCATTCAGGAAACAACACAGTATTAAACTGTTGAACATGGTCAGTTTTATAAATTCAACTATTATTTTCTCTTGTGGATTATATGTAAACATCTTTTATGTGAAATATCTTATTCAGGTCAGCACTCGATAAACAAAAACATACATTTTGTATGATCCCTCTTATTTTGGTAAAATAATTAACATTTGGCAGATTCTGAAAAGGGGGTGTAAACTTTTGACCTCAGCTGTATCAGGCCTATGACTAAGAGTGCTTATATATTTCTGGATCATTGATACACACTGACCGATCTCCCTGTTGAGTATCTTCTCCTCTCTGTTCCCCAGTGGCTCGATGACCTTCAGGATGGGGTGAAAGAGCCGGAGGTCACACAGGCGGCGCGTCTCATCGTAGAACTCCTCCCTCTCGGCCTCCTGCGTCACTCCCACAAAGATGTAGCAGGACTCCTCCTGCGGGCCAATCAGAGCGTGATCAGAGCGCTTCGCCCGTGTCACGTGACGTTCGTGTGTGGAGGTGCGCGTACCTGCAGCAGGTGGTAGAGCGGGTATTTGCGGGCCTCGCTGAAGAGCTGCTGTTTGATGCTGGTCAGCGGAGCTTCTCTCAGACACTCCAGACTGACCAGGATGCCGTTGGGCAGACAGCAGTCCACCAGGATACGAGGAGGCATCAGGTGAAGCCCCCATAATTCTCCTGATGACGGCCGAGGAACCATGCTGGCCCCGGACACACACACTCAACACCTGCAAACACACACACACACACACACACACACACACACACACACAGAAACAGAAAACAGTGCAGTTTAAGACATCTCCTCCATGTCTTCTGTCATCTGATTGATAGTTTAGAGTGTTTTATCCAGTAAAAGCTCTTTTAGTGTAATTGTAAAAACATCCAGCTTCAGCTGGTGCTTCAAGTGTGTTTTTGCTGTCAAATCTTGACTGATTTTTGTCAAGTAAATGTCAGAATAACTTGTGTAATATTTCCAGATGAACTCTTACTGGACTGAAGCTTTACTTGATTCTCCATGAATCATTTTAAGTGTCAAATCTGATCATCAGGATCTTTTGAGGAGCTTTACTTTCACTGTTCCTCAGTGGAGGAATGATCTTCCCAAGCCTCTAAAACATCTCACATCTTTTAAGGAGCATTTATTTGTTCATCTCTCAATCAATTGGATTGCACTGCATTATATGTTTGGATCATTTCAATCTCATCTTACTGAGACATATTATTGGTGATATTGGTGAGATTTTACGTCAGTATCTGCTCTACTGTTATAAAGATCTCATTGATTTACATTACAAGCAGCAGAATTTCATCATATTGATATTAGCATATTGCTGAATATTGCATATTTTTGCTCGGTTAAGTCTCTGGAAAAAAAGCTGTGTTTAGCTGTTTTTTTTTTTTTTCGGCCATAAAATCCTGATGATCAAAACAGAAAACACAAATACAAAACATATTTAAATGAGTAGAAATTAAACAAATATTTTCTCTAAAGTAAAACATAAATATACACTACCACTCAAAAGTTTGGGATCAGTAAGACTCTTCTGCTCATCAAGGCTGCATTTATTTGATTAAAAATACAGAAAAAAACTGTAATATTGCAAAATGTTATTATAACATAAAATAATGTTTTTTTTATTTTAATCTACTTTAAAATATAATTTATTTCTGTGATGCAAAGCTGAATTTTCATCAGCTGTTACTGCAGTCTTCAGTGTCACATGATCCTTCAGAAATCATTCTAATATGCTGATTTATTATCAGAATTATCAATGTTGGAAACAGTTTTTTTTGGAACCTGTGATACTTTTTTTCAGGATTCTTTGATGAATAACAAGTTAAATAGAACAGCATTTATTTAAAATAGAAATGTTTTCTAACAACGTAAATCTGTGCTATCACTGATTATTAATTTAACACATCCTTGGTGAATAAAAGTATTAATTTCTTTCAGAAAAAGAAAGAATAAACTTGTACTGACCCCAAACTTTTGAACAGTAGTGTATATTGTTAGAAAACCTTTCTATTTTAAATAAATGCTGTTCTTTTTAACCTTTTATTGATCAAAGAATCCTGAAACAATTATTAAGCAGCACAACTGTTTTCAACATTGATAATAAATCAGCATATTAGAATGATTTCTAAAGGATCATGTGACACTGAAGACTGGAGTAATGATGCTGAAAATTTGTCTTTAATTAAATATATAGATACAATTTTAATGCATATTAAATCAAAAGATCACAATAATATTTCACAATATTACATTTTTTTCTGTATTTTTGATCAAGTGAACACAGCCTTGATGAGCATAAGAAACGTCTTTAAAAACCATTAAAAACTGTACTGATCCCATGCATTTATTTTTTCCAACTCTTATTTAATATGTCAGGCTTTACAGGGTTCAATGAATCGGCCACAATATTCATCTTATCAGTGTTTCAACGGAGGGAAAAGATTTTAAAGCTTTGTTAACATTCCTGAATGAACAAAAATAGACTCATTCGTTGATGTTTTGATAATCTCATATGATGCGATATTGCAGCTCTTTTGTCCTGATCAAAGTGGGCGCGCACACGGGCACGCGCAGCTGCTGGGGGATGTGGGGCGCGAGCGGCACAAAGAGCAGAACCCTTAACATATGTGACGAGCTACTGTAAATACTGTAAATATCCATCACGACAGAAAAATAAAGCGATACGGCAGAATCATAGCGGGTGTGACAAAAAACATCGATAAGCGATACTGATAAAAGCTTCTGCTACGTGACTAACGTTATATGTGAATATAAATGGAGAGTGTAATATGAAATCGATCGTGACAGAAATATACAGTGTTACGGTAAAGTCGCCACTGACGGGAATATAAAGTGCTGTTATTGTTTCGGTGAGCGCGTCCTACCGATGCGCGCGCCCGCGGGTCTAACCGGCACCGGTAGAAATCGATTTGACAACAAAAGACAAACGTGATGATTATGACACACAAACACAGGAAAGAGGCGAAAGAGAAAAACGCAGAAGCGCAGTGATGCTGTTTAACCAGAGCAGCGACAGAATCCATCACACGAGCACAAACACCGACACATGACAAACACCGCACAAACACCGACACAAACCCACCTGCGCGACAACTCACTGTCACACCCGCATACCGGTGACCCGCGTGCGCCCGGTGACCCGACAAACGCTCATGAGCTGATGTGTGATGTCAGCGGAATAAAGCCATCATCATCATCATCATCATCATCAGCCGCTTCAGTGTTGCCCACCGGTCAGTATCTGCCTCTCTCTCTCTCTCTCTCTCTCTCTCTCTCAAAGCATTTTGTCCCGTTACCGGAGAACAATGAATCCAGCGGGCGCGAGTGCGCTTTTATCGGGAACGCGCTCGAACTGTCAACGGTTCATCACGAGACTTTATTCAGAAATATGAACTGCCGGGCCACATTTGAAAATATGTATCATTTATTTTATTTTATTTTATTTTATTTTATTTTAAATATATATATTTTATTTATATATGTGTATATATTTAAAATGAATTAATATTAAATAATGGAAATATGAACTGCCGGACCACATTTGAAAATATGTATCAATGATTTATTTATTTATTTTTTTAGTATTTTTTATTTATATATGTGTATATATTTAAAATGAATGTATATAAAATAATGGTAATATGAACTACATGATCACCTTTTAAAATATGCATAAAATTATTTATTTATTTTTGTAATAATTTTTATTTATATATGTGTATACATTTAGAATATGAACTGCCGGGCCTCATTTTAACATATCTATCAATTATTTTTATTTATTTATTTATTTATTGTAATATTTTTAGTTGTATATGTGTATATATTTAAAATGAATTAATATAAAACAATGGAAATAAGAACTGCCGGGCCACAAACACAGACACATATATTGTGTGTGTGTTTGTGTGTGTGTTTAAAATTAATTCATATAAAATAATTTATACTTATTATAAAATATTTAAATTCATCTTATAGGAATGTTTGTAAAACTGAACATACCTACAAATTGTTCTTTAATTGGACATAATATAATTTTATATTTATCTATTTGTTATGTTTTATTATTTAAATAAATGTTAAAATTAGAATGAAAAAAAATAATAATAATATTAAAACTACACACACTTCAAATTGTTCTTTGACTGGACATTCTTATGAGATAAATATGAAAAAATACACACATGAATATAATACATAAACTTATTACAATACATAAAATATCATCACACGACAAAAACAAAGCCTACAGTGCTGTGGCAGTCGTCCTGCTAATAACTGAATTGAACACAGCCGATCAAACGAGTGTGAGTGTTTGTCTGTCGTTCAGCAGATGTGATCTAACAGACGACTGTTTTTCTCTCCATCTATATGAAGATTAAAATCTGTTGACCTCTTTTCCTCTAATCTCTTTCTCTCATTGTCTCCTTCACTAACGGGCCGCTGTGTAATTAACTGAGCGTCTCATTAAAGACACTGTGTGTGTCTGTCAGCTGTACAATCAGCAGCATGTGTGTGTGTGTGTGTGTGTGTGTGTGTGTGTGTGTTACTCACCGGTCGTCTGTCTGTCTGTCTGTGCAGCTCATCAACATCATCACGCGTGTCTCCGTCAGGATCATGTGAGATTCACACTCAAACTCCTCTGGATTTTCTCAGGATCTGTGTTTCCCTCCTCATTCCCTCTGTGCAGGAACAACGATCACTTCCTCTCTCACACACACACACACACACACACACACACACACACACACACACACACACACACACCTCAATACAATCTAACAGCAAACGCTCTGAATGTGTGAACGCACAATTTACAACTTAAATCCAGTGAAAACTTCACATAAGCACAGATCACTCACAACTTAGATACATGCTGACACACACACGCATTTCACACTCAAACACACACAGGTTTGGCTTTGCCGGTCTATTGTTCATATTTCCTGTTTTCTAACCTCATATCTGTGAGTATGGGTGTATGCGTGTGTGTGTGTGTGTATTTATTATTATTATTGTGTGTGTCCTGTACTCTTTCTCTCTCTGTCCTAGTGCAACAACAGGAAGCAGCTCTGACTTACGGCTCAACCACACACATGCACACAACACACACACACACACACATCTTAATCACTCCATCACACACCAGAACAGTCATTGATGATCTCATATCAAATACAATGACCGGTGTGTGTGTGTGTGTGTGTGAGGCTGAACTCTTCATCTTTGCCTTTATAAACAGTGCTGATTCTCCTCCTCCTCCTCATTTTCTTCACCTTCAGTGGTCTCCACAGGATCAAATGTGTCTGCTGGTCACCCGTTCGTCTCTCTGTCAGAGGGTCAGAGGTCATGAGGTCAGACACAAGTCATGTCTATAGCACTTTATACAATATAGATTGAACTGAAGCAGCCTCGCAGTAATAAACAGGTTAATAACAGTGTTAAAACTGCAGAGTTCATCAGTTATGAAACAACTTTCACTTCTACAGGAAACAGTAACGTTTTCTTGTGATTTGACAGGGCAGAGTCACAGTGACAGCAGATGATAGAGGAAGGAGGACCGTCTCAGATAAATATAGTTTATTTATAATCAGCATTTTCCTCTGTTTGTTTTCCTCAGCTATTGTTCCTATGCATTGCCCAGTTTATAATGTGTTTTGGGGTTGGCAGGTTTAGCAGAGGGGACGTGGCCTAAAAAAGCACTGTTTTAGCTCTTAAAGGGGTAGTTCACCCAAAAATCATTCTGTTTTCATTTACTTGCCTTCAGGTTGCGACCCCAAACCTGCTTGTTTGAGCTTCTTTCTTCTGTTGAGCTCAAAAGAAGATATTTAGAAAAAAGCCACTAACTTTCCTAGTATTTTTTTTTTCAACATCTTCTTTTGTCTTTAGCAGAAGAAAGAAACTCAGACAGGTTTGGAACGGCATGTGGGAGAGTAAATGATAGAATTTGAATGTTTGGTTGAACTATCACTTTAATAGAAAGATCAATGTAAAAATGTTTTAGTTTTATCCATCTTATTAATTGTATTGGCTTTTGTTTTTGTTTTTTATTTTTTACATGTTGTTCTTAATAATCATTTTATTTATTGAATTTAATGAATGGAACAAGACCAAAATTTGTGCAAACTATAAGTTCCTATTAGTCAAGCAGGATTTGTGTATTTAAGGCGGTCGTCACTAGAGGGAGTGTGTGTGTTTGTCACTGAAGTTGCTGTCAGTGTCTCTATTGAGGAGAGACACAAGTCAACAATCCATAATAAAAGTCCATCTCCTGTGGTCTCTCACATCAAAATCGAACCACATATTTGTTTAACATTATCAAAACTGTGTTATTGTCTGATGAATATACTAACATAAAATAGCTCTCTTCGTGAATTATGAGTATGTTAGCTACCACAGCTATAAATACTTTAAATAACATTGAACCTGTGGTCAAACGTCTATCACAATTGCGAAAATTCTGGGGTAGTTGGATTGGGAATGGCGGGGGGGGGGGGGGGTTGTCAATGTCAAAATCAAGCCTTCGCCCTAGCTGTGATGGTTCTGTCCACTAGAGGGAGTGTCCTATTCAGCGGTCTGTAGGGTTTGACACACAGGTCATGTGACAAAACTGTTTGAAGTGTTCTTGGCTGTTTAATGCATAGTTTGACAACAGCACACAGTACACTAACAGTCATTAACTAGCAGTCAAATTTCAAATAAACAAAAATCTGGCTCTACACCTCTCTTTACTTTATTCAAAGTTGATCTAAACAAGTACATGGAAACTATCTAAAGTTAATCATAAAGCCGTGAAAAATCTCTATATGGATCCTTTGTGTCTTTGTAAGGTGTAAATTTACTTATCTTATTTTGTTAAGATGGAAACACATCCCTTAAGAAATATAACCATGGTTTTACTGCTACTACTACAAAAAGGTTACTATGGTGAAGCCACGGTAACCACAAATTAATCTTGGCTTTGATGCACTAGCCATAGTTTAACCATAGCACTTGCAGTAAAACTGTGGTTAACTGTGGTTAACACTGTTACTATACTATAATAAAATGAATTTTCTTAAGGGATTTGTATCTGTGTATACTTTCTTTCTTTTTCTGTTTACTGTTTTTCATTTTTTTTTATAACTGTACTGCCCTGATGATTTGATGTTTTGGACTGTTTAATAATAATAAAAAAAAAAGAAATCAGAAAAAAAAGATTTGCGATATGCACTCCAACGTCATGATCTGATCTGAATCAAAAGACTCACGAACTCGTTACAAGTTTCCGATCCAAATCAAATGATTCACGAATCCGGTCTAAATCAAATGATTCGCGATCCAAGCTCCGAAGTTGCGATCCAAATCAAACGATTCGCGAACCCGCACTAAAGTTCCGATCCGAATCAAATGATTCGCGAATCCGGTCTAAATCAAATGATTCGCGATCCAAGCTCCGAAGTTGCGATCCAAATCAAACGATTCGCGAACCCGCTCTAAAGATCTGATCTAATTCAAATGATTCGCGAACCCGCACTAAAGTTCCGATCCGAATCAAATGATTCACGAATCCGGTCTAAATCAAATGATTCGCGATCCAAGCTCCGAAGTTGCGATCCAAATCAAACGATTCGCGAACCCGCACTAAAGTTCCGATCCTAATCAAATGATTCGCGAATCCGGTCTAAATCCCAAGCACTAAAGTTCCGATCCGAATCAAATGATTCGCGAATCCGGTCTAAATCAAATGATTCGCGATCCAAGCTCCGAAGTTGCGATCCAAATCAAACGATTCGCGAACCCGCACTAAAGTTCCGATCCGAATCAAATGATTCGCGAATCCGGTCTAAATCAAATGATTCGCGATCCAAGCTCCGAAGTTGCGATCCAAATCAAACGATTCGCGAACCCGCTCTAAAGATCTGATCTAATTCAAATGATTCGCGAACCCGCTCTAAAGATCTGATCTAATTCAAATGATTCGCGAACCCGCACTAAAGTTCCGATCCGAATCAAATGATTCGCGAATCCGGTATAAATCAAATGATTCCCGATCCAAGCTCCGAGGTTTCGATCCAAATCAAATGATTCGCGAATCCGGTCTAAATCAAATGATTCGCGATCCAAGCTCCGAAGTTGCGATCCAAATCAAACGATTCGCGAACCCGCACTAAAGTTCCGATCCGAATCAAATGATTCGCGAATCCGCTCTAAAGATCCGATCTAATTCAAACGATTCATGAACCCGCTCATGATCTGAATCAAATTATAATTTCAAGGTTTTATCTCATCATAATTTCGATTTAGTATGTCATAATTTAGATTTTAAGGTCATAATTATGAATTTTGATGTCATAATTTTTACTTTTTGTGTCATAACTTCGACTTTTTATGTCGTGATTTTGATTTAGTACATCAGAATATCGACACATCGCTACTGAAATACAATAACGTGAAGAAACGAGACGGAACATTATACTTTTGAATAAGAAAAAATGTGAACAGAAACCCAAAGAACTGATGTGACTTACTGCTTTTTGCGTCCTTTCTAATCATTCGTCCTGTCGTTAAACGAGACAAACGACCAGCATTCATGATCAAAAATGAATCATCTGACATCAATCTGACTGAGGCACCTCAGAAAACCGTTAAGAGCGCGCGCCCTCACTTCAGCTGTCAATCATCCACTCGCGCGCGCTCGTGACGCCTCATTTCACATTTACACATTTAAAAATAAACTTTTTATTTATTTATTTTATTTAATTGGAGATGCCTCTATGTTTTCTAGAAGATAAGATATACACAACATAGCTAGTACAGAAAAAAAAACTAGCCTCCCTTCCCTCCCTTTTCTTCCTCTGCAAATACAGTACAACTAAAACGATGTGATAAGAAAAAAATATATTGTTGTGCTACTAACTGAGACTTGGATCAAGATCACATTTCTTCTGGAGCTTTCTGTGGAAAAAAAAGTTTTGCAACAGGTTGGACTGCAAAACTACATTTCCCAGAAAACCCCTTCTCCTGCAGAAACGAGGGAGGGTCTCTTTAAAACTCGCTGTCGGCGATAATTTCATAAATTGCATAATGTCACTGTCACACAACGCGTGTCATCTTTTTTCAGTCGCTAGTCGCTGTTATGAGCGTCAGTTTAGTGCTGAGGAACTCAGTCAGGGCTTGTTTACACATGTGACGGCTGCCTATGTCAAGTTCCTGACTGTTCGCTGAAGCAAAACGAAGGGATTTCCCCCAGACATAATTTCTAATTTAATGTACAAGGTCATTTTTGTCTTCAGCAAGTGATATTTGTTGATATGGATGATATTGAGTAGTTTGTGTCGGGTCAGCGCAGGCAGTCAGCTGGATACCTATTTAGCGAGGGGGGGGAGGTGACCGAGAGCACATGCCTTCGTTCCGAACTCCGCCATTGGTCATTCAGGGGGCCTTAGCGTATATCCTACGTTCTGATTGGCGGCCGCGGCTGTCCGTCAGTGTCGCTCCGCGCTGGGATATATAAGCCCGCGGGTCTGCTGTGCCACAGCGCGAGATGGAGCAGCGCGAGCTCACGCACTCTTGAACATTCGAGAGATCAAAGTCTGTTTTTAACCATCACTATTTTAGAGAGCACCTCTCATATTTACAGTAGCTCTAGTGCACGTGCAGCTGTGTTTGTACGCGGCGCAGTGAGCGCGGATGTGTCGCTTTATATAGTGCGCCGTGTGAGGTATTTTTGTGTGATTTTCGCGTTCGTATTTACTCACAGCGCGAGAAAGGCGGAGAAACGATCGCGCTTAGTAGTGTGTGTGTGTGTGTGTGTGTGTGTGTGTGTGAGGTAACGTTCGTGTGTGTTTGTGTCGGATAGGGGAGGGAGCTTTTGGGTCTCGCGTTTCTCTCGCATTATTCATAGGCAGTGGAGGATCCTCCTAGGGGCGGAGTTATTAAATGAGCAAGGCGTGGCGGTGTTAGATGAGTGACAGATGTAACACGTGGGTCACAAGCACATTAATGCAGCTAAAACTACACTGACTGTAGTCAAGTAAGTATGAAGAGTGACAAAATCACAACAAGTAGAACTTGATTCTTCAGTGTGCGTTTGCTAACTGTTGTGTTGTCTGCAGGATCCACACGGTCGCATTACAGGCTGATGGATGTGGGCCGTGATGTCCGTTCAGAGTGAGCTTCCGGCCGCCGGCGGGGGGAGTTTGCACGCCCACCCTCCGCCCATCGCCATCCAGGATGAGGTGACCGCTAACATGGTGCTAACCGAACTCACCGCCAATCACGTGACGCCCCAGGAAGGGCTCGGCGAGCAGATCAAAAACGGCCTGCAGTCGCGAGGCGAGACGACCCAGCTGCAGCTGCAGTCGCAGAAACTGAACAAGCGGCGCTACAGCATGAGCGTCGGGTTCAAACACCCGAGTCTCAGCAAACGCCGACGCCGCGCCAACTCCGAATGCGACCCCGTGCTGCCCTCCAACTTCCTGCTGGGCGGGAACATCTTCGATCCGTTGAACCTCAACAGCCTGTTGGACGAGGAGGTCAGCAAGGCGCTCAACGCCGAGACGCCCAAGTCGTCGCCGCTTCCCAGGAGAAACAGAGACCCGGTGGAGATCCTGATTCCTAAAGACATCACAGACCCTCTGAATTTGAGCGGGTGCGGCGGAGACGCCGCTACGGGCGTTTTGGTGTCGCCCTTGAAGAACAGGCGAAGACATCGCAACCGGCACCATCCGACCGGCGAGCCTTCGGACGGCGAGAAGGTAAAGGTCAACGAAGGGGCGGCGTCGGGCCCGCTGTTTCCTGTCGTTAGTTCGGCGCCTGAAAAGCTCGTGGAGGAGTCGCCGCGCCCTTACGAACTCAACACGTCAATCAACTGCCGTGACGAAGTGGTGCCGCCCATCCTCCCGCCGCGGCGACGGTCACACCCCTCCTCGTCTAGCTCCGCCCCTCAGGCGCAGCCGTCCAAACACAGGAAGCGCAGACGAACCTGCAGCCGTTCGGACCGCCTGTCCATCACGCCGACTCCGCCTGTCAGCCAGACGTTCCACACTCCGGTGGTGGGCGGGGTCTGCGGAGCCCCGCCTCTGAGGGCGGAGAAAACTCCGCAGCAGAAGCGCAGGACGCAGCGCAGCTTCCAGTACGGAAGCTACAGCCATTATTACGGTTACCGCACGCCGTCGCTGACCTCGGACCCGCGCCTGGTCGTGTTTAAACCCGAGTGGTTCCGCGGGAAAAAAGTCCTGGATGTGGGCTGCAACACGGGTCACGTGACCCTCGCCATCGCCAAATACTGGAGCCCCGAGCGCATCCTGGGCGTGGACGTCGACGACGCGCTGGTGCAGGTGGCCCGACAGAACCTGCGCTACTTCCTGTCGGAGCTGCGCGGATTGGACGAGAGCGGCAGGAGCCGGTCAGGTGAGGGGTCAGAGGTCGAGGCCGGAGGTCAGCTGGGGTTAGCGCCTCTGATGGGCCTGCAGCTGGACCACAGTCTAGCGTTACGCAGGTTTCCCGTCTCCTTCACGCGCTGCCGTGGACCCATCGCCGCACCTCCCATAATGCCTCACGTCCCGGGTGTGTTTCCTTCCAACATCCACTTCCTGAAGGTAATCTGTTTGTCTCCGATTTAAGGGAATAGTTGTCATCGTTTACTCACCCTCATGTCGTTCCAAACCCATTTCAATTTCTTCCTTCTGTTGAACACCGATGATGTTTTGAAGGATGTCGGTAACCAGCAACTGTTTGTTTCACAACATTCTTCAAAATATCTGCTTTTCTGTTGAACAGAAGAAATAAGCTCAGGTGAACTTCAGGTGAACTACCCCTTTAAACTGTCTTGAAGATAGGGCTAGTATCATTAAATAAACCTAAAATCATAACAATTGTTTTTTCTTGCTCAAAATAAAATATAAAATTAAATATAAGCTGAAATAGTGTATATGGGCCATTCTACAGAAACTGCTGTCCCGCAACCAAAAACACATTTAAACAGCATATAAGTATTCAAATCTTAGGTGTTTATTAAGATCCTTCTATTATCTATTGAAACTCATAATAATGCAATTAGTTTAAAAAAAAAGTAAAAAAAAATATATATATATATATATATGTATATGTATATGACTGGTTTATGATCAGTAAATATTCCTGTGTCCTTCTCTCACAGCTACATGGCGTAGATAGGTCTCATCATTTTGATGTAAATGTGTTCAAAAGTCTGAAAAATATGTGTGTAACTTTAAGGAACGCCACAAACACCTTTTTTCTGCATTGAAGCACACTTTTTTGTGAGTTATTCCGTAACGTTTATGTAGAATGCCTGAGCCTCAACCTGAGCATTTCAATGTGCAGATTGTCACTGACAGTGTACATATGATAAATAAACTTGAAATTGAATTTTATATGTGTACAGCTGTTCAGAGCTGTGTCAGCTAACCGTGTGCTGATTAGCATCTTTGAGCTAGCTTCAAAACCATCTAAAATTGTCACGTTTGGTGGAGTTTCAGTAGTGAAATCTTTGTTTTTTTGGGTGTTATCCTGTAGAACTGCCACGACCAAAACATGTCATCATTGTTTCAGTAGTGACAAAAGGGAACACACAATCATCATATTTGGGGGAAATAAACAAAATCTTAGTACACTTAGTACAGTGGTGTGGTTGATACCAAAGCATTACTGCCACTACCAAAACATGTTTTGTCAAAAATAAAGTATACTGAATTATCAACTAAGATGTTATGATAGGGTTAGGTTCAGTGTATATTCAAACTAATGGATCCTTAATTTTGAATGAGGACAATCAACTTTTTGCCTTTTACGAAGAACAATTGGAAAAAAAATCTCATAAATTACATTTGAAATATTGTTAAAAATGTAAATGTTATGGATTTACCTCTGAAAAAATGTTAATAAAATAGCAAAAATATATAATTACAATCCTGATGGAAGTAAAATCTTAATAGGTCAGTATAACTCTGTCTAATTAAATTATCATTACAAATTTGGGGAGAGGTAAATATTCCAAAACACTGTTACACTATATATACCTATATATGTCTAATATATAAAATGGACAAAAAACACAACTAAATTACTAAAACTTTAACTAAAATTGAAGTGAAAGTAAAAAAAATTAAATTAATTCTATATATGTATATATCAGCTATTTTAATCAATCATACTAAAAAAAGACTGAAAACCTTTATGTTACATATGTTGTATGCACATAAACTTGTATATATTTTGGATGATATAAAATAAGACTAAGTTAGTTTCCTCTCTGAGTTTGATGTTTGTAGTTTTGTCTTGAAGTGCAAATGTCTTCTGTGTGTTCAGCCACACCTTCTGAGTGTCAGGCTTTGACATGCCTGTGTGTGTGTGTGTGTGTGTGTGTGTGTGGACTTGTTTTTATATCCTTGTGGGGACCTAAACCTGAATACACACAGACTCATGGGGAGTCCCCACAAAGATAATAAACCAGACGTGTGTGTGTGTGTATCAGTTCATTCCCAGATTGATTTCATACTAGTCACCACTTAAACCTGCTAAGCAGCTGATGTTTATGTGTGTGTGTGTGTGTGTGTGTGTGTGTGTGTGTGTGTGTGTACTTTTTTTGCTACATTTGTTTTTGCCGGTCCCCACAATGTTAAAAAAGTATTAAAAATAGTAAATGATGTTTGTCTGAAAGTGTAACGATGCAAACATGTTTTCTGTGAGGGCTAGGTTTAGGGTTAGGGTTGGGTTAGGGGACAGACAATATCGTTTGGTCAGTATAAAATCTATAGAAGTCTATAGAAAGTCCCCACAATTCACAAAAACAAACGTGTGTGTGTGTTCAGGGCGACTATGTGCCGGACAGTGACGAGGCGGTGGCGTCCCAGTGTGCCGAATACGACGTCATCCTGTGTCTGAGTTTGACCAAGTGGGTTCATCTGAACTACGGTGACGCTGGGATCCAGAGACTGTTTCGGCGCATCTACAGACACCTGTCACCTGGAGGAGTGCTGATCCTCGAACCACAGCCCTGGAGCTCATACAGCCGCCGCAAGAGACTCACGGTAACGGCTCAAATACTCTGATACAGTGAGAATATGGAGGAGAAACAGCTCGGCTTTATTCAGAGACTTGAACTGAGCAGAAATATGAATTTTCTGCTGATGCTGATATTAATATGATGACATTCTGATGATTGTAATTTAAATCAATCACATCTTTAGAGCACAAAATGCACCAATGTTCCTCAAAAGATCCTGATGATCAGATTTGAGACTAAAAATTGATTCATGTAGAGTAAGCTTGTTTTCATCTTTGTAGTTCTCACTTTAATTTATGTTTAGGTTTTAACGGCAGTGACCTTTGACCCTGGTGTATAACAGCAGATGATTTAACAGACGTGATGTAGGATGTATCTGATCGTGTGTGTGTGTGTGTGTTCAGGAGGTGACGTACAGGAACTACAGGAGCATCAGACTGAAGCCGGATCAGTTCAGCTCCTTCCTGACGACTGATGTGGGCTTCAGCAGCTACGAGCTGATCGGGACGCCCCGCAGCGGCCCTAATGGTACCACACACTCATAATAAATGACGGCAGAAAATACACACGTCAGGTTCATTTCTACAGTGCTTCACACCACACAGACACTTTTAGAGCAGCTTCACAATAATGAACAGGAAAATCAGAGCCACTTAGGGGTGTGCAATATATGTGACCCTGGAGCACAAAACCAGTCTTAAGTCGCTGGGGTATATTTGTAGCAATAACCAACAATACATTGTGTGGGTCAAAATGATTGATTTTTATTTTATGGCAAAAATCATTAGGATATTAAGTAAAGATCATGTTCCATGAAGATATTTTGTAAAATTCTTACCGTAAATATATCAAAACATAATTTTTGATTAGTCATATGCATTGCTAAGAACTCCATTTGGACAAATTTAAAGATGATTTTCACAATATTTGTTTTTTTGTTTTTTGTTTTTGTTTTTTTGCCTCCTCAGATTCCAGATTTTCAAATAGTTGTATCTCAGCCAAATATTGTCCTATCATAACAAACCACACATCAATGGAAAGCTTATTAATTTAGATTTAAAATTATGTATAAATCTAAATTTTACAAAATTGCCCCTTATGACTGGTTTTGTGGTCCATGGTCACACATTTTAATAATGGTTTCAGTGTTTTTGTCCATATGATGAAAGTCAGTGTGGTCCAGAATGGTCTGATGTGTAATTTGACATTGAGTATATTGCAAAAACCAAACAAAACGCACCTGCAAAGTGCTCACGTTCATTACATGAAGTCTTGTAGGTTAGACGAGCGCACATGCGCATTAACAGTGTGTTCTTTCACTGCATGATTCACTCTGTTAAGTGCATTTAGAATAATGACAAAATTCGGGATATGAGGCCTAAAATGTATATATTTATGTAATTTCATATAGTTAATCAATATCACACAGAGTGCTGTTTTTCCTCCAAAAGTCAGTTTGATTACAAATGTGACATTCATTTCTACAACAGTTGAATAAGCAAGAAGTTAATTAGGAGACTTGCATTGTAGCCTGTTTATTTATTTCGCCAAAAAACACAGCCACAGCACTGTTTTGTGTCTCTGAGTAACATGACAGTGTTTCGTTCTTGAATGAATCAAACATTTAAATGATTCGGTTCAGTTGCAGTGACTCACTTATTAACTGTGACTTGCTGACACCTACTGGTGGTATCTTTTCTTTTTTAAATCATTTCAAATATCAGTAATCAACATTATCGAAACATTATTTATGCATTAACAGAGGTTAAAGGATGTCGCTCTGAGCTGCGTCAAACAGTGTGTAAACGCGTCTAAACACTTCAGATGCAGCTTCTGTGTTTGCTCTGCATTAGCAAGACATGTTTTGTTGATACTGATTTCATCAGCAGCCCAAAATGTCTTATTATTCATATTGACTGGTTAAATTTAAGAATTTGACTCAACAGATGATGTACACTTTTAGGAAAAATGGCTTTATAAAGGTTAAAATGCCCATGAAAGGTAAAAATCAATTTAAACTTATTGGAAAAGATTCATTTCTATCAGTGCTGTGAACTGATCACACAGAACATCAAAAACTCATGAGTCAGCTGTCCACGGTAGTCCTTAAGATACCAGCACAATAACACACTCCGCAAAATATCATCTAAATATCATTGTCAGTAAAATCCCAGAAAATCCCGAGATCATTTTTTTGTCAGTATCGCACACCTTTAGTGGCACTGTGGCAAAACTTTGCATTTGGGAATCAGTGGTTTCAGTTATAATTACACCTTCAGTTCTTCAGTATTCACTATAAACGCTCCAGTTACAAGTGTGAACATCACTGTAATTCAGCTTGATTTCTAGTGTTCGCATGTGAATCAGGGGCTTTTATTCTGAATTCTGAGGAAGTGAGCATAAACTGAGCCGAGGATACGACACTCCTATCGGCGTTTATTAAGCAATAAATAAGTTCATATCAAGATGATCAGTATGAGATCAACCCTGTGTAGTGTTTATTGATTACTTAAACAGTAACCTGTTACTGATTACAAATGACATGAGGAAGTCAGTAGTTAGTAATGTAATCAATCGGATTACACATTTTAAGTAATCTAATCAGACTACTTATGGATCACTTTTGACCTTGTTTACTCTGAACAGGAGTACTTTGTACACACTGATAGAAAAATACAATTCTTTATCAAAACCATGAAGCGCATTAAACATGTTATGCAACACTTTCCCAGATGAGGATTTGTGAGTTGATGAAAAGCTAATACTAAATAAAATGATAAAAATGTGAAATAAAAACAATAAAAAACACCTACTAAAGTCAATAAATTATGAATAGATTAAATATGGTTTACTGTTCATTGGACCCTGGACCAGTAAACCATTTATGAAGGTCAATCTGAGGGTGCAAAAAAATCTAAATATTGAGAAAATCACCTTTAAAGTTGTCCAAAAGTTCTTAGCAATGCATATTACTAAACAAAAATTAAGTTTTGATGTATTTACGGTAGGAAATTTACAAAATGTCTTCATGGAACATGAACTTAATATCTTAATGATTTTTTGGCATAAAAGAAAAATTCATAATTTTGACTCATGCAGTGTATTGTTGGCTATTGCTACAAATATACACGTGATGGTTTTGTGCTCCAGGTTCACAGATAATACAGTAAATAATTAAACACATACACTCATCAGGATTTATGAAACATGTTTGATTCTGCTCTGGTTTCTCATTCAGGACTTCAGAGGTCAATTTACCTGTTCCATAAAGGCCCCGCCTCCAGCAGGAAGTGAGGCAGCCGGCGTTGGAGTCGTGATGTGATCTTCTGATTGAACGCAGACACTTGTGGTTTTGTAGCGTTGTGCTTCTAAGGTTTGTTTCTTCCTGTGCCCTATGGAGGGAGCGCCGGACTACTTCCTGTTTGCTCCGTTCTGAACTCTTATGCGTGCCAGAGTTTGCTGCAGCGTTGACTGTTTGACCTCTGACCTCAGACCGGCTGTGAGTGGTGGCTGGTTCGGTCACATGGACGTCCGTGTGTTCATCTGTACGTTTGAATCGACGACACAGACTGAGTGACGTTTCCTAATTCTAACGAACACACACGTGAACGCTCTCGTACGCGCGCGCGTGTGTTCAGGACGCTCTTCGTGGCTTCGTTCCGCAGCTGACTGAGGTTCATATCTGATATTTTTGATCTGAGCCGCTTCCACATGCGAATAAATCTGATGTGTTTCTGATCTTCTTTGTCTTTCAGTCTGATTCAGTCCTGCTGAAAAATGTTTTCTACCCTAAAGTTTATGAACCTTCAAGTGATCGTTCTGAATTGTGTGAATTCTGAATGACTTTCACATTTGTGACCCTGGAGCACAACACCAGTCTTAAGTATCACAGGTATATTTGTAGCAATAGACAACAATCCAAATTATGAATTTTTCTTTTATGCCAAAAATCATTCAGATATTAAGATCATGTTCCATAAAGATATTTTGTAAATTTCCTACCGTAAATATATCAAAACTTCATTTTTGATTATTAATATGCATTGCTAAGAACTTCATTTGGACAACTTCAAAGATGATTTTCTCAATGTATCATAAATGACGATATATCATAACAAACCATACATCAATGGAAAGCTCATTTATTCAGTTTTCAGTTTATGTATAAATGTCAGTTTAAAAAAAATGCCACTTACGACTGGTTTTGTGGTCCACGGTCAAATATATTAATAATTGTTTCAGTGTTTTTGTCCATATAATGAGTCAGTGGGGTCCAAAATGGTTTGGTTCCCAACATTCTTCAAACCTTCTGAGAAACAGATTTTTGGAGCAAATGAGAACAGAATGATCATGTTTGGCTGAATGATCCTATTAATGAAACTGAAAACTCAGATGAGTTATTTCTGTAGTGCTTCATACAGTACAGATCATCTCAAAACAACTTCACAGTGATAAACAGCAAAATAAGTGTTAATGCTGAAAAATTCATCAGTTATGAAACAAACTCGGTTGCAGCTGTCATTATTCAGATCACTAAAACAGAACGTCTGCAGATCAAATGGCCTGTTGTTAAAAATAGCCGCATGACAGTCCAGACGAGACTTTATTTCTAAAGATAGAAGCATTAGCAGGTCTATACAACCTGTTTGAAGACTGTGTGTGTGTGTCACCAAGAGAGGGCAGCAGAGCTGTTGGTCTTTCAGAAATCACTCTCCAGCATCATGATGTTCACACACACACACACACACACACACACAATTGTGCAGACGTGATTAATAATAAAAATAAATGTGACACCTTGACACTGATGTGTATTAAAGGAGTAGTTCACTTCCAGAAAATCATCTTGTCATCCAAGATCTTCATGCTTTTTAATTTTTCAGAAATTATGTTTTTTGAGTTAAACATTTCAGCATTTTTCTCCATATAATGGACTGATATGGTGCTGTGAGTTTGAACTTCCAAAATGTAGTTTAAATGCGGCTTCAAAGGCTCTAAACGATCCCAGCCGAGGAAGAAGGGTCTTATCTAGTGAAGCAAATTACAATTTATATACTTTTTAACCTCAAATGCTCGTCTTGTCTAGCTCTGGAATGCGCATGCATTGCTTCAATACAGTTAGGTTATGTCAAAAAACTCCCATTTTCTAACTTCAAAATCACCCTACATCGCTGCAGAAGTACAGACCCAATGTTTACAAAGTGAATGTGCAAAGAAGATCAAACACCCTTAACAAAATAAGGTAAAACAGCAATGATGCTTTTGAAGTTGGAGAAGAAAATAAGATGAGAGTTTTTAGACGTACCCTAACTATATTGAATTGAATCAGATGCATGCGCATTGCAGAGCTAGACAAGACAAGCATTTGAGGTTAAGAAGTATATAAATTGTCTTCTTTTTTTTTTTAAGAAAATGACCAATTGTTTCGCTAGATAAGACCCTTCTTCCTCAGCTGGGATCGTTTAGAGCCTTTGAAGCTGCATTTAAACTACATTTTGGAAGTTCAAACACCATATATTATATGAAGAACATTCCTGAAATGTTTTCCTCAAAAAACATAATTTCTCATCGACTGAAGAAAGAAAGACATGAACATCTTGGATGACAAGGGGGTGAGTACATGATCTGTAAATTTTTGTTCTGGAAGTGAACTACTGCTTTAAAGGGGTCATCGGATGCCCATTTTGCCCATGTTAATGAAAAGTCTCTAATATACTTTGGTTAAAAATTCTCAATGGTTGTGTAAACGACACCCTTTTTACCTTGACAAAATCAGCTCTGCAAAAATCATCTCATTCTAAGAGGTTGTTCCTTTAAATGCAAATGAGCTCTGCTCACCCCGCCCCTCTCTTCTCTCTGTGGAGTGACGAGCCTGTTTATTTTAGCTGTGTTTAGCCGTTAAACTTCCTAACTACCACGTTATTAGGAAAGGTGATCGCAAAGATTCATAATAAACCCCTTATAGTCACTTCTGCTGTAAGTGAAGCTGGATCACGAATGATTTGTGTGAACATAGACGGATATATGTAGATCAGGAGGTTCATTCCCTTCACAAACAAACGTAATCCACTGCATCTTCAGCGGCTCAGATGTCGGGAGTAAATGACGACCACTATGTTCATTATTACATCCAGCAACACAACACCTCAATCGCTCAATCGGAGATATTCCTGTATAACTTACATCCCTGCTCCGGCATCAAAACAAAGAGGTCGGACTGTTACAGCTGATCTGAGGTAAGACGCTCATGTCAATCAACTATGGTGGGAGTGGCCTCTGTCATGTGACGCCACAACGACAGTCATCTGAGAACGGCTCGATTTGAAAAAGGGGATATTATTTTTACAGATTAATTAAAAACCACTGCATGGATTTTTATCATTATAGGGTAGATTTGTACATACACTGTTTGTACTGTAGTCATGAGTGAGTGTGTGTTGAGGACGGGTGTGTTTTAAGCCGAGTCAGATCCACAGAGCAGAAGATCACAGAGACTCTGGAGGAAACATCATATCAGTGAGTCTCGTTCACACACTGTCCTGATGAATGGTGTGCTTGATTGACAGATGGCCAGGCTGAACTACATCTCCCAGCAGGCCGCGGGGCAGCAGCTCAAAGCCCTAAAGAGGTTTAAGTTCAGAGGATCAAACGACAGCTGGAGACGGACACACATCAGAGACAAGGACAGCAGACATGCCTCTCAAACGAGAAGGTGAGACACGTTCAGCTCTCAGTGTGTGTGAATGTGTGTGTGTGAGATGGTTCAGGTCTGTCTGTGATGTGCTGCTGGTGTGTGTCATGTTCAGGGTTACAGTGACACGTTTCACTCTGTTACATGTGTGTTTAATGCTGTGTGTGTCAGATACGGAGCGAGCGCTGCAGGCGATGGAAGCCTGTCAATCAGCAGGTGATGAAGGTTTCAGGAGTCGTGCTGAGAGACTCTTGACCATCTTTCAGAGTGACCTGTTTCAGGCTCTGCTGGGTGAGTAACACACACACACACACACACACACACTCATAGAGCTAATCAGCGGCGAGTGGCGGTGTGAACTCTCTATATTTAGTGTGTAATCTGTCATTGGGAGATTTACACACGTCACATCATCAGATTAGAGAGGTCACCGGAGGCGGGGCTTGGCAGGTGAGCGGCGTGCGATTGGTCGCTGAGGATGAATGGAGCTGTCAGTCAGCGTCAGGATTCCCTGCTGGCAGACGAGACGCTTTTAATTCACACGCAGACACGAGCGGATCATAACACGCTGACATGTTTCATATGAATCTGTTCATAATCCTCTAAACAAACACATCGGAATTACACTACCGGACAGAAGTGTGGAATCATTAAGATTTCTAATGTTTCAAGGCTGCATTTATTTGATCAAAATACAGGAAAAACTGTGAAGTATTATTACAATTTGTGTAGATGTGTTAAAACTTATTTCTCATTACTCCAGTCTTCAGCAGTGTTGTAGGGCTGTCAAATGATTAATCGCAATTAATCACATACAAAATAAAAGTTTTAGTTTGCCTGTGTAATTATTATGTATATATAAATGCACACAAATTAATATTTTATATGTTTAAGAGAAATTATGTTATGTTCAAAAAATATTTTTATTTATATATAATATAAATGATAAAAAAATAATAAATACATATACTTATAAATATTTCTTAAATATATACATGCATGTGTTTGTGTTTATATATACATAATAATTACACAGGCAAACTCAGACTTTTATTTTGTATACAATTAATTGTGATTAATTGTTTGACAGCCCTACAGTGTTGCCAAAACCACGGTTTCCTGCAGAATTGGGCTACTTTAACACTGCTAACACTGGTTGTTTTTCATGTCTGCGGGTTGAAGTGACCTCAACAACATAATGTTTAGCCCCTGGAATGCTCAAGTTACCAGGGGAATTTACGAAAAACGTGTATTTTACCCTCTGGTATGCAATTTTTACCGGGGGACGCCCCTCAAAACGTGACTGGGCTACTTCTGGGCTACTACTTTCTAGTCTTGAGTAGTAATTGGGTGGGTTTAGTTGTGAAAACCTGGCAACCAATGCTGATTTGCTGCTCAACAAACATTTCTGATTATTAGCAATGTTGAAAACAGTTCGGAAACCGTCATGTATTTTGTTTTTCAGGATTCACAGATGAATAGAAAGTTGAGAAGAACAGCATTTCTTTTTGTAACATTATAAATGTCTTTACCGGCACTTTTGATCCATTTAATGAAGCCTTGATGAATAAAAGTGTTCATTTCTTACTGACCCCAAACATCTGAATTCTGAAGTGTGTTTCTGGTCTTTAATATGAAGTGTGTGTTTCTTCCATAGATATTCAGGAGTTTTATGAGCTGACGGTGTTTGAGAATCAGACGGGAGGTCGAGTGCTCACACCGGGACTGGTGAGTGTGTGTTTGTGTACCTACTCTAACACATTTTGGGGACAAAACTGTATGTTTACTACAGCTGAAGTGCTGTTGAAGTACAGTGTTATTTAAAGAATGATTGCAGACGTCCACAAAACACTTAAGGACTGCTGACACTAAAAACCATAACTGTAATCATAACACTCACAATAATAACTACAACCATAAATTTAACTACAGCAATAATTATATAACTACAACGCCAAACGCTAATTATAATGATAATAACTACAGTTCATGTTAAATAAAAACGACTTTAGTGTGCATTTTGTTTTAGAAGCATTTGCTGCAGTGTTGTCATCTGTGGTTTTAAACGGCGGAGCTCTTTAATGCAGGATGGATCCTGATTGGCTGTCAGTGTTTTTATTGTTCATCAGATTGAAAAATACGCTCTGGTATGGAGATCATTGGTAGAATTGTGGTGTGAACTTCACTATATTTTGAACATCATTGTTGTAGTTCTTGTATTTGGTGTGAGCAGACCTTTATATCTTTATTTAGAACAGAACACAGATGAGTCGAAGGACAGAAAAAGTCTGAAATAAAACAAAAGGAGCGTCCCAATTCACATACTCGTTCACTATTCTATTCGGTGTCATTCTGTGGTATAAATAGCACGATTAGTGTGTCGCACCTACAATGACAACACCATGAAGTGCACTTCAAATACCTGCGTGATGCGCTTTACCAAAATAACACGCTGTTGAATATTAGACACTTCATGCGCTGAATGGTCACTGATTTCATCACGTAACAGAAGAGCATTTGAGAAACAGCATTGTTTTCAAACTGTAATTTCATATATTATATCCGAGGGCTTCAGAATCTGAGACCAGCAGTGAAACGCTTCTGTTTTTCATGTCTAGTCTAATGTCTGAATGTTTTGTCAAAATAATCATATGATTGTAAAGTTGAACTAAAATGAACAAAAGTTTGAGACAGTCTCAGTATTTGTAGTTGAATCTGTCGATCGTGTTCTCCAGGCTGATGTGAGATGATCCAGACAGCACTGAAACTCGTTTACTAACATTTGATCACCTACAAATCAGAGCTCAACACTGATCAAACTTTCACTGCCACAAAACATAAAAGAGTTGTTGTTTTTGACCCTTGTTATCTTGTATTGGCCTCAATTTTAGATACCGGTTCAATTTTACAATCCTCATTTACAATTTGCACAGCTAAAACTACTAACCTAACTAATTATACTGTTCAAATATTACTAAAGACAAGTGAACAGTCGATCAGTCAAAATCTGCAGTGGGACGGGGATCACACGGGACCCGGCGTAAATCTCACGAGAGCGTGCGGTGACATTCAGAGATTGAGCAAGAGCAGATATAAAACAGTCCTGCGCAGAACTCAAGAAACAGCTCTGCACACACACACACACACACTCAATAGAGCTGTTATTCACATTTTCTTGCACTTGAATGCTTTAAAATCACTTAAATGTTCAAATTGGCCAAGTGTATCTGTCTGTTAAAGCGCAAGAAGTCGTGAAAGAGATCATTTGGAGCTTCTCAACACTAACTTGATCTGAACAGTGATGTCAATATTAAGTTTACACTGGTCCAGGTATTAAAAATACTATAGTAAGCACTGCAGTGTTCCATAAATCCACCTTTTCCTTTAACACGGATGTAAGCCTGTGGGCGAGACTTCGGTTCGTTACCCGCTATAAGAAAATAACGAGAATAACGGTATGAATAACGGAATAATGGTGTGCGGTAAACAGTAAAACTGTTTCCACTATACAAGCCAGTGTGCTCATCATTACGATAATACTTTAATATTAGCAACTAGACTGAAGAGTTTGCAGAGAAACTTGAAGTTGTCTTTAAAAAGCTCAGCCAGAAAGTCTGAACAAGTTTTTAAGCTTGAAGTTTGCAGGTTTCCAGTTTGAAGTCGTGCGACATTTAAAATAGTTTAACGATTAAAGTTTGAATGTTTTCAGTGTTGTACCGTCCGTCAGAAAAACACTGACATAGAAAAACTATTGCTAGTGTATCTGGGGTGGTTGCTGAGGTACTCAGAGTGGTTGCTACCGGAGTTGCTAGGGTGCTGCATGCAGTTACTAAGGTACTCTGGGTAGTTGCTAACTTCCTGCTGTCGTTGCTAGGGTATTTACGGTGGTTGCTAAAGTGTTGCTATATGGTTGCTAGGATACCCAGGTTGGTTTCTAGGGCAGTTGCTAGAGTACCTGGGCTCTTTGCTAGGTTGTTGCTTTGCAGTTGCTATGGTACCCACGGTGGTTGCTAGGGTCTTTCTATATTGCTAATATGTTTCTAGCATGATTATCATGTTACTAACATGTTGTTAGCATGATTAGCATGTTGCTAACATGTTTCTAACATTATTTGCATTTTACTAGCATACTGCTAGCATGATTAGCATGTTGCTAACATGTTTCTGGCATTATTAGCATGTTACTGCCATGTTGTTAGTATGATTAACAAATTATTAGCCTGTTGCCAGCATGACTAGCACGTTGTTAACATGTTTCTAGCTTTTTAGCATGTTACTAGCATGTTGCTAGTATGATTAGTGAATAATTAGCCTGTTACCAGCATGATTAGCACATTGTTAACCTGTTTCTAGCAGTATTAACATGTTACTAGTATGATTAGCGAATTATTAGCCTGTTGTTAGCATTATTACCACATTGTTAACATGTTTCTAGCATTATTAGCATGATACTAGCATGTTGCTAGTATGATTAACAAATTATTAGTATGTTGCTAGCATGATTAGCAAGTTGCTAACATGTTTCTAGCATTATTAACATGTTACTAGTATGATTAGCGAATTTTTGGCCTGTTGCTAGCATTATTACCACATTGTTAATACGATTCTAGCATTATTAGCATGTTACTAGCATGTTGCTAGTATGATTAACAAATTATTAGCATGTTGCTAACATGATTAGCACGTTGTTAACATGTTTCTAGCATTATGAGCATGATACTAGCATGATTAGTGGGTTATTAGCCTGTTGCTAGCATGATTAGCAAGGTACCAGCGTGTTGTTAGCATGTTCTAACATGATTCTCATGCTGCTAGCATGTTGCTAGTATGTTTTAACCGGATTTAACACAATGCTGAGATGAATTTAAAAAATCTGCAAAAAAAAAAAAAAAAAAAAACCCAAACAGCTAAAAGAAGCTGATTTAGCAAGAGAAAGCTGTAAACCAGTTAAAAACCGCTCAAATCTTGACTTTCCAAACCAGTGGCGCGCGCACTTTTAAGCGCGCTCACATTCACTGATGCTCGGCGAAATTTCGCAGGCCAAATCCAGTCGAGTCCGTTTCGCGTGACGCCGGAAAACTTCACTTCGACTTCAGTGCAGGTGAGAAGCTCCGCGCGGCTCCGCAGATGAAGGATCCTCGGCTTCTTCTCGTCCCTCAACTTTGACCCCGCGCGTCAGTCGCGCTGCCGCACCGCTGCTCCACATGGTAACAGCCTCTGTCAGTCTCCATGGCAACTGCTCGTCAGTTGCCAGAGCAACAACAGTTGGCTGCCATGGCAACAGTAGTCACCCACCGCCTCTCCTCGCGTTTCCGCTCATGTTTTCACGCGCGTGTCGTTCTGTTGTTCTCGTCCCCCCACCCGTCTGTCTCTCCCGCGCGAGCTGTGAGACGGAGAGAGAGAGAGAGAGAGAGAGAGAGAGACAGTGAGTGAACGGGCGCTCGAGGAGGAGAGGAGGCTCGACCGGCGGAGGGAGAGAGCGGGGAGGGTGGGGGGGAATCAGCGCTTCTGTCGCCCCTCAGTCCTGACATGGACTGCCTGTGTATAGTGACCACTAAGGTAAGACCGCTGCAGCCCGCGCCCGCGCGTGTGAGTGTGCGTGTGTGTGAGGGAGCGAGTGCGTGTGCGCGCGACGTGTCTAAATACCGCAGCGTTCTCACGCGCGCGCGTTCCTTCGGCGCCGCTGTCTCGAGCTCTCGTCTCATTTATACAGCTGTGTGTGTGTGTGTGTGTGTGCAGCATCTCATCTTACTTTATATAACACACACTGTGTGAGTGTGTGTGTGTGTGTGTGTGAGTTGTGCTGCTCTTAAACTGTTCCTTCAGAACCAGCAGGTGTGTGTGAGCAGCTCATGTGTGTGTTTAGTGTTGCTGCTGATTTACACCTGTGTGTGTGTGTGTGTGTGTGTGTGTGTTTGGCCTGTTCATTAGGTGCATGTTGATGACGTGTTGTTACAGAGTTGTTAATTGACTTGTCCTGATCTAATGATCTTCATGTGGAGCGTTTAATGTGTTTATTAAGCCGTTTCCTTCATGGGCACTTTTAGATTTGACCAACAGCTCAAGATTAGGCTAGTTAGCGTGGGTTGGTTAGCTCCCGTCTGAAGAACATTCAGAACAATCTGTGACTATTTCTGTATGTTTTTGACACTGTCGTTAGCTGTGTTTTCATCCACATATTTTTATGTGAATTTTGGGATATTGCATAAAAAATGCTGCATCGAACACAAAGATGTGCAACATCCTAAACATGTGCATAAAAAACACGTGCACTTAACTGAGTCAGAGCATTTGTTTTATCCAGTAGGAAAACAGGCGCATAAACTACAGTGGAAACACATTTGTGGAATAGATTCCTTGATCAAAAGCGTCATGTGACTTTGCCTCAGCAGATCGTGTGACTGGATAACTGAACTAACCAGCGCATCCAATCTCATCGCACACCAGGGTTGCCAGGTTTTCACAACAAAACCCGGCCTATTGCTACTCAAAACTGGCCCAAAACTAGCCCGGTTGTGTTTCAAGGAGTTTTGTCTGGTAAAAATCGCATTCTGGGGGTAAAATACACAGTTCCTCCAGTAAAATTTGCATTCCAGGGGCTAAAAATCAGGTTATTGGGGTCACTTCAACCCGCGGCAACAGTGTTAAAGTAGCCTAATTTTGCATGAAAACTGTGGACTTGGCAACACTGTTGCACACATTCTCGAATGGTGTTTTAATAATTCTGAAATGCCTGATATATAATCACTTCCATAACCGTGTCACTGACATCACATCTGAATGCAAGATAATCATCGTTTAGGAAAAAGGAGCAACAGTTTTCACCAGTTGCAGCAAGTTTCATTCATTTATTATATACTTTGTGTGTTTCCCAGGTAGTGATGATTTTAATTTGTTGAAGACATAGGATGGAAACGGTGCTGCTTATGCAATTTTTTGCAATATTTCAGTTTGGAGCTAGTGTAAAGTAGCTAGTGACATCACAGCACAGGATCTGAGATTGGAGCTGTGATCATATTCACATTTCTATCATCAGTAGTTGTAGTGATGAATGAAGCACTGATCACACAGGAGTCAAAACAAGCGGTTTTCTGTCGGTCAGAATGGCGTTTTCTGAGTTTAACCGATGTGAAAGCTGTGTGTGTAACCCTTCACCCTCACATGAAGCTCACAATCACATTGCTATTAAAACCACTGGAATCCACCTGTGAGAATCCACAAACAACAGTGAATGTGAACACCTCGAGATGTGGTTGCATCTGAAATTGCATACTGTCTTGTGGTTACTATATTCGTTCAGAATCTTGCTCTGTGGTCATTAAAAAGTATGTTCATGTATGAAAACGGTTAGTAAGAGTGAAACTCAACATAATGTGCCATGTTGTCATTGGCCGTCACCGTCTTTGGTCACATGACATTTACGGCTCAGGTGATTCTCAGTTATAATGTTAGCCCCACCCCTCATTATAAATTATAATGAGTGATTATTAGATGTTTTCTTGCTGGTCGTGAATCTTCTTGAGGATCATCCAGCAGGTGGAGCAGCAGATCTCGGTCTTGAGCTTCATGTGTTGGTTGTGGAGGATCTTCATGGCAGACGCTCCTGTGATCTCATGTGTCTGTGTGGATGTGCTCCAGCAGATTTTACAGCTGTAGAGATGTGTTTGTTTCAAACTTTAGTCGCTAGAGCTCTGGTGTGAACTGTATGTTCTTCTGCTTTATGTAAGAACTTATGAAATCCCACCAGCCTCACACATTTATTCACAGACTCTTAAAGCGACAGTTTGGCCAAAACTGAACCTTCTGTCATCATCATTCACTGCCTGAATTTTGAAACCTGTTTGATTCACTTATTTTGAGAAATGTCTCAGTGTTTCTGTTCATACAGTGAAGGTCAGTGGGATCTAGTGTCGTTTGGTTCCCAGTGTTCTTCAAAACAGGTTTGAGAATGATGACGGGACGATCATTTAGGATGAGCTGTGTGAGAGCGTGAGCTCTGTGCTCAAACTTTTTGCTTGATAGTGAGGAAACAAGTCAACTTGCTGAGATTTCAGACGCAGCCGCTGAGTCACATGATCAGTCACGTGACTTTACAGCAGGGCTGGGTGATACGGCAAAAAATATAATCACATTTTTTTTCAGAATTCAAACTTTAAGATTTTGATTTAGTTTTTTCAACATTTAAAACATTTTTATAACACAATTGAAGTAACATTTGTAAAACTACAGCACTCACATTAAAAGAAGCTCAACTGGCGTCTTTTTCAGCACAAACACAATCTGTGTGAACAAACACACAAGACTTGCAACATGAAGCACAAAACCAGTCATAAGTATCACAGGTGTATTTGCAGCAATAGCCAAAAATGCATTGTATGGGTCAAAATGATCGATTTTTCTTTTATGCCAAAAATCTTTAGGATATTAAGTAAAGATCATGTTCCATGAAGATATTTTGTAAATTTCTTACTGTAAATATATCAAAACTTCATTTTTGATTAGTAATATGCATTGCTAAGAACTTCATCTGGACAAATTTAAAGGTGATTTTCTCAATATTTTTCAAATAGTTGTATCTCGGCCAAATATCGTCCTATCCTAACAAACCATACAACAATGGAAAGCTCATTTATTGAACCTTCAGATGATGTGTAAATCTCAATTTCAACAAAATGGACCCTTATAACTGGTTTTGTGGTCCAGGGTCACATGTGTTCTGATACACTCATTCATAGAGCACGTCACACATGAGACGTTCAGCATTTTTGGGAAACCAAAAGAGAATGTTTTAGAAAAATTATCTGTCGGTTCTTTTCTGTAACTAAAAATTAAACCTTTTTTTGTGAGAACCTAAGGAGAACCAGTAGAGAACATTCCCTACAGGTTATTTTGAGGTTTTATTTTTAAACCTGTCAACTCATTTTTCATAATCATAAACTGCATTTTGCAAAATTACATGACTATGAGTTGTAATCCGGTGTTTATCCTGATAAAATGTAGAAATAACAGTGAAACACAAGTGATTATTATGTAGCACTGATTATTGATGCTCATTCATCTGAAGTCATTTATGCTGTGCAGGGTCTGGATGAGTTTCGGGGAATGTTCTGTGCGCCTAAAAAAAGACTGTTCTATTGCCATAAGGAGAACTTTCCTGGCTAACCAGAAACAAAGGTCACAAATACTGGTTTTGGGATCATTCTGGGAACCCAACTTTATTATCTGAGTAATCGATAAAATCACAACAGTCATTCACAGCTCCGGTGATTTACTCAAAAACATGTGAATTGAGCCGCAATGAAGCAAAGTCTTGGGCTGCGTCTGAAATCACACGCCCTCTGATTCTGGTCTTTGATAAGCAGTTACTTCACAAAACAAGTATGTTGTATATAGTATGAATGAAATCTGGACGTACTACAGTTATCATGTGACCATGTGTGCGTCAGACGTGTCATCACTGTCATTCACAAACTCTCCTGTGGCCTCATGGGATATTAAAGTGCTATCAGGTGCGCTTCACTTCAGAATCAGGTCATTCGGTTTCGTTTCGTTTACTATGAATGCTGAATTCAGACACGCTGCTCTTTTCACATGCTGTTTTCACCTGCTATACAGTAGTGAAGTATGGGATTTGGCACACAGCCGTGTGTGTGTGAGATGAGCAGCTGGTGTTGAGATGAAGAAAAGAGTCTGTTTTTAGTAAATATTTTCAGTTTGATGAGTTTGATCACAGCACACTGGCTCAGACGGCCGTGTGAACGTTTATTTAAGGATCAGCGGATGAATCAAACGAGTCGTTTTAAAGCTAAAGTGAGTGTTTCTGCATCATTAGCCTCACTAAATACAGCTGCAGAAATTAAGATTGAAGCACATTTCCTGAACGCTCCATTGGTCAGATAAACAGATGGTCCCGCCCCGATCGGTCGAGTCAGATTGGCTGATGTTCCTCTCAATCAAACGGATCAATGCTGTGAAAGCGTCACACTGTTTCACTCTTCAGGATCAAACTAGCAGCCATTCTGAACACTGAACACACACACACACACACACACACACACACATTCATAAGTCTGAAGACCGTCATTTGCTTCTTTCATCTTCATTTTTGTGTTGCTGGTGATGTCAGTTGCTATGCAACAGTGCTATCAGAGCCAGTTTCCATGGCAACCAGAGCAGCATCGTGCACTGAATGAGAGAGAGAGCGTGGGAAACACTGTCTCTCACTGTCACACACACACACACACACAGTGATCCGATTCAGAGAAGCAGCACACCAAACAACAGATTATGAATTTAAAACTGCCATAGACTCCCACTGCTGTGTGTGTGTGTGTGTGTGTGTGTGTGTGTGTGTTGCTGCACTGTTCTTCTGCTGAGGGTCTGAATGGCGTCTCGTCCCGCTCTGATGACATCATCAGCCTCCTCAGCTGCAGTGGGCTCTGAGTGGAATACTGAGCAGCTCTGTGTCGCCCCCCTCTGGACGATCCCACAATCTGTGCGTCTGCTTCATGCATATGTGCATATTTTTTTCAGAAACACTTGAAATCATCAAGCAATCAATATAACACAAATATAACACTACTATTACACTGAATATTAAATATTAGATTTTATCTTTATTTGTCATCGACCTTCAGCTGAACCTCTCAACACACATACTTCAGTCCGTGTTTGTCATCATAATGTGTTTTAAGGGTTATTATTATTATATTTTATTGTTATTTAAGGGTTTTATTATTATTTAAGGTTTATCCAATAAATAAAAAATATAATATAATATATATATATATATATAAGAATTTTTTAAAATATACACTACAACTCAAAAGTTTGGGATCAGTAAGACTTGTAATGTTTAAAAGAAGTCTCTTCTGCTCATCAAGGCTGCATTTATTTGATCAAAAATACAGAAAAAAACAGTAATATTGCAAAATGTTATTACAATATAATGTTTTTTATTTTAATCTACTTTAAAATATAATTTATTCCTGTGATGCGCAGCTGAATTTTCATCAGCTGTTACTCCAGTCTTCAGAGTCACATGATCCTTCAGGAATCATTCTAATATACTGATTTATTATTAGAATTATCAATGTTGGAAACATTGTGCTGACAAATACTGTTTTGGAACCTGTTTTTTTTTTTTTCAGGATTCTTTGATCAATAAAAGGTTAAAAAGAACAGCATTTATTTAAAATAAAAAGGTTTTCTAACAATATACACTTCTGTTCACAAGTTTGGGGTCAGTACATTTTTATTCTTTCTTTTTTTGAAAGACGTTAATACTTTTATTCACCAAGGATGTGTTAAATTAATAAAAAGTGATAGCTTAGATTTACATTATTAGAAAACCTTTCTATTTTAAATAAATGCTGTTCTTTTAACCTTTTATTGATCAAAGAATCCTGAAAAAAGAATCACAGGTTCCAAAACAATATTTGTCAGCACAACTGTTTCCAACATTGATCATTCTAATAATAAATCAGCATATTAGAATGATTTCTGAAGGATCATGTGACACTGAAGACTGGAGTAATGATGCTGAAAATTCAGATTTGCATCACAGGAATAAATTATATTTTAAAGTAGATTAGAATAAAAAACATTATTTTATTTTGTAATAACATTTGCAATATTACAGTTTTTTCTGTTTTTTTGATTAAATAAATGGGGTTTATATAGCTATATATAACATAAAATATAGATATATTAAATATATCTATGAAATTGTAGTGTGTGTGTGTGTGTGTGAGCTGTTCTTGGTTTGTGTGTGCAGAAGTACCGTTACCATGACGAGGAGACGCCGCCGCTGCAGCACAGTCCCGCTCACCTGACCGCAGGAAAGTCCGCAGAGATGCTGCACGTCAGCGACGGCGGACACGCCCCCATCGACGGTATCCACGGTTACACGCCCCAGATGCACGTATCACCTGCTAAGGTGAGACTTCAGTCCTGGTGAAGTGTGTGTGTGTCAGTTTGAGGTCGTCATATGTCCGTCAGCACACATCCGCTCAGAGCTGTAATGCGGCTTTAAACCATGACCTTTGACCTCAGCTTCACCTCTGACCTCATCATAAAACAGTAACAAGGCCTTTGACGTCTCAAAGCGGGACACACAGGTCAATCCCCTCCGCTGATGAAGCAACAGTCTCATTTACAGCAGATGATCTATGGTCATGCTTAACAATGTCAGTTTATTAATAGATATAATCATCTCAGTATCAGTTCTTAAATCGTTAAATGTTATTTATGGCACATCAGACATCTATTAATCACAAGAATCTGTGCTTTGTTTCTTTTGATATGATTCTTAAATTCTGTCAAGTTTTTACACTAAATTTAATCAGTAAGTGCTGTTTTAGTGTGGCCACAGATTCAGCTGTAGTGAAGCGATCATCACTTCCTCTTTACTATTAGTTACAGGAGCAAATCAACATCAGAAGAAACAGAGCAACTCACTGAAATCATGAATCATGTAATCCATCAGTCAGTGATTTGAGCATCAAGAAAACATCTCAAGATCAATATTGTCAGGAAAGACAGTCAATGACCATAAACGCCATAGTCAGCTAGAAACAATAACTCCAGAAAGGAACATTTTGATTAATATATGCACTATATGACATATTTATTATATTTTTACGTCATTATTTAATGTATGTTTGAATAAATCTGTCATGAAAACAAGTTTTGTTTTATTTCAACAACAAACTGGAGCAGAAACTTGATTGTATCATTGAAAAGTAGCCTATCTAAGCCTTGTGTGCAATTTATATGTTTGTTTGCAATTTTTTTAAACAATTTAACCTTAAAATGAATAATATTTAAATTTGTTGCACTCTTTAATATTATAGTAATGTGTCAACTGACTGGGTTTCCTGCATAGTTTAATAATAATAATAATCATAATCATAATAATAATGCAGTTTATTTAAGGTGCCTTTTAAATCATTTAAGGTTGCCGTACAGCAGGAGCAATAAATATTTTTGTTTATAATAAATTGATTTGTGAAATCTTACAGCTTCACTTTAAAATGTGTTGTATTTTTAATTTATATTAGATTATTTTTATTTGTTTTGTTCCTATTAATCGCTAACTACTAGTCACATGATTCTCCATACCAGTGACTCTCCTCACACACACACACACACACGCCTATGTACACTGTGTGTATATGAAAGAAGTCTCTTCTGCTCACCAAGGCTGCCTTTGTTTGATCACAGACAATACAGTAAAATAGTAAAATATTATTTCAATTTCAAACAGCTGTTTTCTATGTGAATTTCTGTTAAAATGTAATTTATTTCTGTGATGTGCAGCTGAATTTTCAGCATCATTACTCCAGTCTTCAGTGTCACATGATCCTGCAGAAATCATTCTAATATGCTGATTCGCTGCTCTGAATGTTACCAATGTAATGTAGCAATTGCTCTAACTAGTTGCTCTCTCCTGTAACTAGCGTCTGTGTTGTGTGTGTTTCAGCCGGTGTTGCTCCCCAGCGGTCACGCGCCCTACTACGCCACCTCTACTCTGGTAAGCGCTCTTCCTCCTCCTCCTCCGCCTCCTCCTCCTCCTTCTTACTCGATTGGACACAATACAACATAGTGTTAAAAAAAACATGCAAGTGGAGTTTTGACAGAACTCATTAACACTTTACAATAAAAGCGGTACATTTGAAGAGATCAGATGCAAAACCAGCTAAAAGCCACCTCGGTCAAAAATGAGATAATGATAGTGAGTGAATGCTCCTGACACACAGTACACGTCCATCAAACACTTTGACTTCAAACTCACTAAATCCCAGCCTCAGCTCAATCAGAAGTGCTGGTACTTACATAGAAACCGATTCATAGGAGCCTGATTAAAATGCTTATTTTAGAGAAAAATATCAGATGAATTTAGAGGCTTTTGCATCTGAACTCTTCATTTGTTACAGTATCTGTGTTAACAGAACTATAGAACGATTAATTGTTAGTTCATGTTAGCTCAGGTCCATTATATAATATTAACACATAAAACATTTGTGTTTAGTAACGTACTAGTAAATGCTGAAATTAACATTAACTAAAATTAATAAATGCTTTAGAAGTGTTTTTCATTATGGACGCTTGTTTTCACCACAGGATAAAAAAATATGTATGTAATTGTGACTTTTCATCTCACAGTTCTAAGAAGAAAAATGTCAGAATTACAAGATATTAATAGAATTGTGAATTTTTTTGTCACAATTCCAAGTTTACTCACAGTCTTATATATACGATTTCTTATGTCAAAATCCTGACTTTTTACATAGATATTGAGAATTTTTGTCAGTTTTTTTTTTTTTTTTTCACCATGGAATAAAAAATAATTGTGATTTTTATCTCACAATTCCAATTTTTCTTCTCAGAATTCTGACTTTGTATCTGATGTATAATTATATATCTTTTAAATCATTTTTTAAATATCTTAAGCTTACATTTTTTGTTTTTATTTAGCCTATCTTTTGTATAATTTATGTTCTATATTATTTTGACTTAATTTCCAAAATTGTGAGAAAAAAAGTCTGAATTGTGAGTCATAATTACCTTTTTTATTTCTTGAAACCTGATATTGATAACTATATTAGTCAAGTCAAGTCAAGTCACTTTTATTTATATAGTGCTTTTAACAATACAGATTGTGACAAAGCAGCTGTACAGTATTAAATAGGAAATAGTGCATCAGTAATGCACTAGTAAACACTCAATTAGTGTCCACAGCAGTGATATCTGCTGATATATTTGACGTCTGTTGCTTTAAGCATTTGAGCTCTTGATAGATTCAGTAGATTCAGAATCAGTAGATTCTGATTGGCCGTTAATGTTTTTATCATTCATCAGTGTAAAAAAAAATCGCTTTAAAACGGTTTGCATCGATATCGCTGGTCTGTGTCGTTATCGTTATAGTTGTCACGTTAGTTAGTCTTTTAAATTCAAAATGATTTTTAAAATTATACATGTCTGTTGTTATCATAGTTATTGTCCTTTATCCATGAACACTGCTCTGAAGTGTAGATGTAGTGTGCGTTAAGAGCACTGAGATTGGTGATCTCAAGTAGTCAAGAGCTCAGGTGAGTGTATTGAGACAGAGACAGAGTTTGTGCACTTGAAATCTGTGACAGATGTTCTGATTTGAGATGGCCCCGCCTCCAAGTGCAGATGTGCTGTGTGGTTGGTCAGTTGACGTGTCCGTCAGCTGACGTTCCTGTGTAAGTGGGCTGTAATTGGTCAGTGTGAGACTTTGTGCCGGTCGTCAGGTGTTTTTGTCCAGATGAGTCATGTGACGCAGGGTGGTGGGCGGAGCTCCAGGTGACAGACAGACGGATGCTCTGCCTCTCCTGCACTCGCACTAGCACACAAATCACCATGGAGATGGCAGGGATGTTGGTCTCCATAGCAACAGGAACACTTCATGAGAGAGTGAGATTGAGAGAGTAATGTGGTGAATAATAACCCTGTGCTGAAGATTTTTCTTGATTTAGTGTTTGAGTGTGAACTCCACAGAAAGTTCAACAGCAGTACTGAGCTCACGGCACTGTTCGCTCCACAGACTGACTGATGTCTCTGTTTGTGCTGTAATGATCATTACATCTGGTTTTGCCATTTTTTGCCATGTTAGCATTTTAGACAGTCAGGTGTGTTTCTCATATCTGTCAGCAGAGCTGGGTAGAAACTGATTACATGTAATCTGGATTACGTAATCAGATTGCAAAAACGAAGTACATGTACATGTTTCAGTTTAAAATATCCGTAATCAGTTACTTTTTTATTGATGACATGATTACATATTATTCACACAATAGCAATAAATTCTGCATCATTTATTGATTTTGTCTTATTCCTCTTTTTTATCTTTTAAATGTTCCTTTCTAACAGTCTCCCGCTCATACACACTCAGAAAGTCCAGTTTTGTGGACATTCACACGTAGATCAGTCATTAGTCAGGTGGCGACAGCATTGGTTTAAGAAGTTTTCAACACTGCATCAACTACAGATGAACACATTCATTTGTATTTTTTTATAATGTCACTGCAGTTTAGCCATGTATTATGTATTATTGAAAGTTTGTCTTTCAAACTCATTAAAATGCACAAATTCGTATTATTTTTTGTTTGCAGACATTCTCAAACGTGTTGTCATCTGAACGTTTCATGTAAAGGGGTGCTCAGTCAGCAATTCTGTAACAGACAATCTCTTCCTTCGCACTGAACTTTGAGCGTCGTCACTTTACAGACGTTGTTTATGCTCCAACAGCAACATTACACACTAACTAAAGTTAAAAAAGTAAAATTATAATCAATGACCCCTTTAATTACCCCTAAGATTTTTAGTTAGTTAAGTTTTAATAATTAAGTATTAATTAATTACTTCATTATAATTAAGTATATAATTAAGTATGATTAAGTATCACATTTGCATGATCACGGTTCTCTGGTCAATGGTCATATAGCGTACAGGTAAATATAAAATATTTCGCCTTTTTAGTAAGTGAATTATTTTGATTGTTATTTTTAAATTATTTATTTTAATTTTACATTTTTACGATTTAAGTCACTTGTTAGCGTTTCATTAAACTCACAAACCCCCTGCAGTTCCTTTACAAACCCCACTTTGGGAAACCTTGATTTAATATAACAATTATATTTTCTCACTCTTTGTGTTTTTACATCATTATGGTACAAAATTATTCTGTTTAAATCGATGATAACCGAGTTAGGTCAAAAGTAATCTAAAAGTAGTCTGATTATATGGCCTAAAATGTGTAATGGATTCATTACTGACTACAATTTTTGTCATGTGATTTGTAATCAGTAACGGATTACAGTTTGTAAGTAATCCACACAGCTCTGTCTGTCAGGCGTCTCAAAAATCACTTACAGCATCTGTTCTATTTTGTTCTACTCTGTTATAAACCTACATCAGCAATTCCCAGTCTTTTTTTCAGTTAAAATATTTCTTGAAGTTCCCCTGAAAATGTATAAATTTTAATAATTTATCGAAGAGACGGTTGAGTGATGACAGTTAACGGTCACGTGACATGCAGGTAAATAAATTAAAGGGTTTATTTTGATCGCTTATATTTTAAAATGTATATTTATTTACTTTAATTGTAAATTATAATTTAATTAATTATCATTAGCTTTTCATCCCTTTTTTCATCTCCATTACTGTTACTGGCGCCTTTTTCTGTCAGAACGAGTAACTGAAGCAGCAAACCTGTGAGAGAGAAAGCGCGCGCGGGAGAGCGGTGTGTGTGTGTGTGTGTGTGTGTGTGTGTGTGTGTGTGTGTAACGGTCGCGCGGCAGCAGGATGAAGCTCCTCGCGCGCGTCTGTAGCTCATTTCTGTGCGTCTCGAGGTTCATTTTGCGCTCGTGATTCCGGCTGAAGCGGAAGATGAAACGACACTGAGGCGCCAGGACTGCTGTCATCATCATCTTCATCATCTTCATCATCTTCCTCATCCTCATCATCGTCATCTGTCCGCGGTTGACGGACGGTCGCGGATTGTCTCTCAGATCTCCTTCTCCTTCGGTCGGACTCTAAACGATCCGGTTCGGTTCGGTTCGGTTCGGTTTGATTCGGCGTCGGTGTGAACGCGTGTGTGATGTAATCCCGCGGCTCTGACGTCATGTTCGTGTCGGTTTGGTACGCGAAGAAGATGGGCCGAAGATTCATCAGCAACGTGCGCAAAGCCAAGAGACACAGACAGAGACTGACGGTGAGACAGATGTGTGTGTGTGTGTGTGTGTGTGTGTGTGAGAGAGAGAGACAGATGTGTGTGTGTGTTTGTGTGTGTGTGTGTGTGTGTGAGGAGAGAGAGAGACAGATGTGTGTGTGTGTTTGTGTGTGTGTGTGTGTGTGTGAGGAGAGAGAGAGACAGATGTGTGTGTGTGTTTGTGTGTGTGTGTGTGTGTGAGGAGAGAGAGAGACAGATGTGTGTGTGTGTTGTGTGTGTGTGTGTGTGTGAGAGAGAGAGAGTGTGTGTGTGTGTGTGTGTTTGTGTGTGTGTGTGTGTGTGTGTGAGGAGAGAGAGAGACAGATGTGTGTGTGTGTTTGTGTGTGTGTGTGTGTGTGTGAGAGAGAGAGAGAGATGTGTGTGTGTGTGTGTGTGTGTGTGAGGAGAGAGAGAGACAGATGTGTGTGTGTGTTTGTGTGTGTGTGTGTGTGTGTGTGAGGAGAGAGAGAGACAGATGTGTGTGTGTGTGTGAGGAGGAGAGAGACAGTGTGTGTGTGTGTGTGTGTGTGTGTGTGTGAGAGAGAGACAGATGTGTGTGTGTGTGTGTGTGTGTGTGAGAGAGACAGAGAGAGAGACAGATGATGTGTGTGTGTGTTGTGTGTGTGTGTGTGTGTGTGTGTGAGGAGAGAGAGAGACAGATGTGTGTGTGTGCGTGTGTGTGACAGCTGTTTGCGAGTGTGTCAGGAGAGAGAGAGAGAGAGGGAGAGGGTACAGTGAGACCACTGTGTGTGTGTGTGTGTGTGTGTGTATCAAGTGATTCTCTTGTAAAGGCTGCTGTGGTATTACCGTGGTACAGTGATGGTAATATCGTGCCTCTGTTTGATTACTGTGATTTTACATGGCACTGAATGGAATACCACCATCACGCTAGTGTCTATTCCTAACAGAAATCACTATAGTAACCAGTTTATGCCAAAATATCACAGTTATGTGAAAAAGACGAGCGTGAGAATGCAAGGTTGAGAAGCTTCTGTGAGTGTGGTGAGGTTACCGTGGTAAACTGTGTGTTTATGGTAAGAGCGTGTTTTGTCCTGTGTATTTGTGCGTCTTGTTGACAGTTGCCAGATTTCTGCTGAGCGCTGCATCGTCTCCATGGTGACCAGAGTGATGGTGTGATGCAGTCTGTGCACGTTGTCATGGCAACTGCGTGGCATGATCGCTGTGATGTCACGCAGGAGGAGGAGTGTGAGACGCTAGTGAACTACAGCTGAGTTTAGTTAAACTGACGGGTGATTCTGCTACTGGTTAAGATAGTTATTAGTGCAGTCTGTTTAGTGTCAGCATGCTAAATCAGCTTGACCATTTGAACTGGTCATGTGTAGTGGTCACCAGCTGAACCGGTTAGCTGGTTTAGACGGTTCTTTCGACAGGATCTCAGGTTAAATGTGTGTTTTACACAACGTCACTGTGACTTTTAAGTTTTCACCATTTTTACCATCTTTCCTGGGATGATTCCAAATATTAATAGTTTAACCAGTGTTGCCAAGTTGGCGGTTTTCACGCGGAATTGGGCTACTTTAACACTTTTGCCACGGGTTGTTTTTCATGTCAGCGGGTTGAAGCGACATCAGTAATTATATTTTAGCCTCTGGAATGCGAATTGTACCAGGGCAACCCCCGCCACAAAATGTGTATTTTACCCCGGAACGTAATTTTTACTGGGGGAGACCACTCCAAACACGATTGCGCGGGTTTTGTTGTAAAAAACCTGGCAACCCTGAGCTTCACTAAAAACTAAATAGGCATATTTTAAAAAGCTATTAAAATAGCAAAACACAACAAATTATTGAAACTTTCAACTTAAATTAAAACAAAAATGGAAAATAGAAAAGAAAAGAAAGATTCAAAATAACTAAAGCTCAAATAAAAATTCATAGAAAATAGGCATATTTAAAAAACTATTAAAAACGACAAAAGCACAACACAATTAGCATACTAACTAAAATAGAAAATTTAGAAATAAAAACAGATTTAAAATATTAATAGTTTACTAAATTAAAATGAACACAAAGTGAATAAAAATATATAAACATTTAAAAATACAAACTAATAAAATGACAAAAACACAACACAGTTAGCCTACTATTAACTAAAATGGAAAATTAAAATGGAACATTTAGAAATAAAAATGGATTTTAAAATATTAACAGTTTAACTTGATGTACTTAATTAAAACAAAAACAAAAAACTTGTAATAACTAATAACATAACTCTTAAAATGACAGAAACACAACACATTTGCTAAAAGTTGAACTAAAATTAAAATATAAAATCAAAACTGATACTAAAATGTGACCCTGGAGCACAAAACCAGTCTTAAGTATCACGGGTATATTTTAGCAACAGCAAAAAATACATTGTATGGGTCAAAATGATTGATTTTTCTTTTATGCCAAAAATCATTAGGTTATTAAGTAAAGTTCATGTTCCATGAAGATATTTTGTAAATTTCCTACTGTAAATATATCAGAAATGTTTGATTAGTAATACGGATTGCTAAGAACTTCATTTGAATAGTCGATTTTCTCAATATTTTGATTTTTTTTGCACCCTCAGATTCCAGATTATCAAATAGTTGTATCCTAACAAACCATACATCAATGGAAAGCTTATTTATTCATTCAATTTAAAAAAATTGACCCTTATGACTGGTTTTGTGGTCCAGGGTCACAAATAACATGTCATGCCATCATAACTGCACATGAAGACACATGAGAGAAACAGTAGAGTTCAGAAAATGAGAGTCTGGATATTTATATCTGATGTTTATTAATAAAGATGCAGTTCTAATTCTGGACTCATGAATATTAAACAGATGCGAATTCCACTGAAGTGTGAGTGTGTGTGTATGTTTAGATAAAAGTCACTCAAACTTTTAGAAGTCATCAGACAGCACGAGAACAAACACGTGTGTGTGTGTGTGTGTGTGTGTGTGTGTGTAATCTCTTGCTTATGGACATTTGGCCTGTGATGAGGTTGAGAGGCTGACACTGTTACCATGGAAATGTTAGTTGCTAAGGAAACTGGATTTTCCCAGAGGACTCACAGCTGTTGCCATGCAGTAGCCGTAGCAACCAAATGACACACACACACACACACACACACACACACACAGTGCTCTGACTGTACAGTGATGCTGTGCTCGTCCTGTCTGTCTCTGTCCACATGAACACACAGTAACACATCAGATCAGCTGTCACTGTGTGTGTGTGTGTGTGAGGCAGCCACAGGCCCTCCAGTGCTGGTACTCATCAAACAACTTTAATTAAAGTTCTTCAGCTCCGTTAATGAAACAGACTGGATGTTAATTACCCAGCGTGTCTCTCTCAGGTCGTTTACGTTGTGAGTCTCCAATGTGTGTCAGTTCTTCAGTGCTTTCAAGATGCTTTTGATGAAAAACTCACCCTGATTACATAAAGGAATAGTTCAGAATTATAATGAAATTATAATCCAAGATTAGGATGAGATTGTTTGTTCATCAGATTTGTTTAAATGTGTCATTCCATCACCGTCTCACCAATGCATGTGAATGGGTGCCGTCAGAATGAGAGTCCAAACAGCTGATAAAAACATCACAATAATCCACAAGTAATCCACACCACTCCAGTCCATCAGTTCACATCTTGAGAAGACAAAAGATGAAACAAATCCATCATTAAGACGTTTTTGATTCAAATACATTGAGTCCATAATCCATAATAACACTTCCTCCAGTAAAAATTCCATCTCCTGTTGTCTCTCACATCAAAGTCCAGCCACATGTTTGTTTAGAGCTGTTTTTTTTTTTTTTTGCTTGTAAATGTTGCTTGATCTGTGCAGATTTTCTCCTGATTCAGAACAGACCACTTTTTCACATTATGGACTCAGTGTATTATAGTTCAGAACGTCTTGATGATGGATTTGTTTCAGCTTTTGTCTTCTCAAGATGTGAACTGATGGACTGGAGTGGTGTGCGTTACTTGTGGATTATTGTGATGTTTTTATCTTTCACTACGAAGCTCCGCCCCCAGCGGTGATTGGTTCTTAAATGCGTCTGATTTCATGCTGATGAAGCGCTGCTGTTCAGTCCGTCATGAGCTGATGCTGATGAAGCTGTTTGAGCGTCACTGAGAATCATCCAAGATGATGTGCTGAAGAGATGATGATGATGACAGACCTCAGAAACTCAGTGAGTGATGATCCTGATGAGTGATGAGTGATGTTTTCTCTCTGTGTCTCAGATGAACGGGATGGACGGAGACGTGGAGTATGAGGAGATCACACTGGAGAGGGTTAGAAACGTCTCTTCCTTTCAGCTCTTCCCAAATGCATCGTATCAGAGCACTAGTGCATGAACATCAGTGTGTGTGTGTGTGTGTGTGTGTGTTTAGGGTAACTCCGGTCTGGGCTTCAGTATCGCCGGTGGGACCGATAACCCTCACATAGGAGACGATCCCAGTATCTTCATCACTAAGATCATCCCAGGAGGAGCCGCGGCGCAGGACGGACGGCTGAGGTACAGGAACACACCTGCGCCATTATGTCACACCCGTAATATGTATTTAGTCATGATCTATATTTAAAATCAGCAAACATAAAATTTACTATAAGAGATACCAAGTGTACCCGTAGTGAAAAAAACAAAAAACTAAAATGTATTTAAAATACATTTATTTCATGCTAAGTGTACTACAAATACATTTACATCTTATGTACTTAATAAAAATACCCTGCAATTGTACTTTTAGTGTACTAAACTGAGATATTTAAACTCTGCTAAATTGGAACAACTAATATTTTACTTCATGTACTTTAATATTCCAACTAATTCCAACTAATCATATACTGAAGTATATTTGATTGTGCTAAAGTGGAACTATTGCAGGTATACGTTAGGTACACTTTAAATATTTTGCATTTAAAGACCGATATTATTTAAATATCACACATCATCAGCAATAGTGACATTAAAGCATATTTTAGGCTTAATATTAAGAAATGTGCATTGTGCACAAGTAGTACTTCAAATAAAGTTTAACTACAATTTTTATATCAGTAAGTCTCAAGTGATATGTCAGTTAATATGTTAATAGACTTGAACTATACTTAGTGTAAAATAAATGCATTTTAAATCTATTACTTTTTTACTAGTGCAAAAAATAACTGCGTTTTTTTTGTAAATGTACTAATTTAAACACTGCATTTCATCAGCTAATGAGAATGAGATTTAATTCAATTTAATAATTTTTCTAAGTTGTAATTAAAATACAGAAGAAAAAAATTTTGAAGAAAATTTTAGTCTTTCTACCCCGAATTTTCATACTAAGTTCAGGGTGTTGCTTGCTGATTCTTCGTAATCCAAATTTACTAACAAATCCTCTGTAAAAATTCTAAGTAAATCCTACATGAAATGAAATACAAATAATCTCATTTCACTTTTAAACAAATACAGACTGCATGAATCAATCAATAAATTTTATTTAATAAATAAATGAAAATAAAATATATTTAGCTCAAACATAATTGTTTTGAAAATAATGTTACAATGCAAAAATAGGCTTCATTTTCTTTAAGCAACAGTTATTTATTAATTAAATCATTTAACCCCAAAGAGGTCTCAATTTACTACTAAATTAGCATACAATTAGTAATTAGTGTTTTACTAATTAAATACTGCTTTATGATTTTTTCAGATAATGAGAATAGTTCATTCATTTTATTGCAAAATTGTAAAAACAAAAAAATCTGAGTTTTAACAGATTATTGCTGACCATTTTACTTAAGACTTCAAAATGTTAGATTCATTTGTGTGTGTAACTTTCAGATTCTTTGTAATTATTTGTGAAATTTACTAGGAATTACTGAGTGAAATTTGGTTCAAATCCTACACGTTTTTTGTCCAGTGTAGTGAAACTGTGGTGAATGTGCTGTGGAGATGATCTCTGGTCCTGAGCGGAACTTGTTGAAGTGTCTGATTTTGTGTCTGATGTGTTCTCATGATTAGTGAGATTCACCCATCTGTGTTTCAGGGTGAACGACAGCATCCTGTTCGTGAATGACGTGGATGTGCGTGAGGTCACGCATAGTTTTGCGGTGGAGGCGCTGAAGGAGGCGGGGCCGATCGTCCGGCTCTACGTGCTGCGACACAAACCGTCTGCAGAGAAAATCACAGAGCTCAAGCTCATCAAAGGCCCTAAAGGTGAGCGAGCGAGTGAGCGAGGTGGGCGGGGCTGATGTTCAGCTGATCTGATTGGCCGATCCTGTGCCGCAGGTCTGGGCTTCAGCATCGCGGGTGGCGTGGGGAACCAGCACGTCCCCGGAGACAACAGCATCTACGTCACCAAGATCATCGAAGGAGGAGCCGCGCATAAAGACGGACGCCTGCAGATCGGAGACAAGATCCTCGCTGTGAGTTTGCTGAGTATTGTATAAATGTGTCATTCCATCACTGTCTCACCAGTGGATGTGAATGGGTGCCGTCAGAATGAGAGTCCAAACTGTTGATAAAAACATCACAATAATCCACACCACTCCAGCCCATCAGTTCACATCTTCAGAAGACAAAAGATGAAACAAATCCATCATCAAGATGTTTTTAAACCTTAAAGACCTAGAACGTTTTCAGGGCACCTGACACGCCTGCACTTTTCTTTGTTTTCTGGCAGTCAGCATCAAGTGCCATATATCATTATAAACAGTAGAACTTGAAGTTTCATCTTAGCTAATTTAAGGTCCAAATTTTCCTACAAGCCAAAACAGCTCTAAACAAATACGTGGCTGGATTTTGATGTGAGAGATAGGGATGTTCATGTCGGTTATTTTTCCTAACCGACAGCCGACGCTTGTTAACCGATTATTATCTGTTGACCGACAAGATTATTTTAAATCCGAATTATTTTAGAAAGGACAAGTGTCTGTGACCCATTAAAAATAACAAAATTAGTTTTCCATGGATTAATTTTAGATGCACGAAAAGCAACAGAACATGAGGATTCACATGATCACGTCATCACGCACCTGCAGCGCTTCTGCGAACGGGGAAAAACATAATAAAGCCAGGCTATTTATAATGAATGGACAGGCCTATTTGATAAATATTTTTACTTAACAAAACAAAAGAAAAAACTGTGCAACAAGTAGTTAGTATGCAGAGTTTTGGTTTGCACGAAGGAAGACGGCTGAAAGCGGCGTCCTATTTTTCTTTATTTTACAAAAGCACAAAGATTTGTTTTTATTGTGAATGTACACAAATAAAGGCAAACCATTTACAGTTTCAGTTATCTGTATGACAAGAAGGAGTCGTTTCCACTGTTAGAAGGGAAAAAAAATCAAGTGACTGCGCCGGCGCTGCACGCACACACAGTTACGCATTGCTAACTTGGATTGCTAATATGGAAAAATCACACCGCTTAATCGTTCTCAATGTACTGCCGTGATATTATGCCAAACAATTTGTTTTATGTGGATATTGGAATGCGAGTGAAGCACAAAACTAGGTTTACGTAATAAATATTGTTTTGGCATTCAAAAACATCTCGAATACGGAAACATTTGGATTTGTGTCGTACGAGAGACCCAACGTTAGTTTCAGTTTCGCTTTAACCTAAATTAATTCATTCTGGCTTGTCATTTATATAACTGAACTATATATGTATTTCAATCTTGTTCTTTTCTGAATACTGTTAAACTGAAAGGATTTTCTTGTGAGTGAGGGGAAATAAAATAGCCTAGCCTATGTTTATAGCATTTATAAACATTTCGTGTAAGCATCAGGTCTATTTCTGAATGTAGCCTAATAATAAAATGCGATTTAACGTTATATGCCTACAATTTTATTTTATTTTAAAAATCCAGCAAACGTCTTAAAATATTTTGATAAATTACTGAAAAAAAAGACCTTTTAAACCATTTAACTGATTGTATTAATAGGTCAAAATTCTTTCTGTCGGTTAACGGTTAAACGGTTAAACCGAGCATCCCTAGTGAGCGATAACAGGAAATGGACTTTTTTACTGGAGGAAGCGCTATTATGGATTATGGACTCGTATTTTATCTAAAAACATCTTAATGATGGGTTTGTAGGTTTTATATTTCTGCTCCACAAAATCCTGTAAAACACACGATGAGGTGTGTGTGATGATAATCATGGATGTTCAGTGATGCTGGTTAGTTTTATGGACTGGCACTGATCTACAGTGTGTGTGTGTGTGTGTGTGTTTAGGTGAATAATATGTATCTAGAGGATGTGATGCACGAGGACGCTGTAGCGGCGCTGAAAAACACCGGAGACGTGGTTTTTCTGAGAGTGGCCAAAACTCTTCATCATCATCAAGACGCCTACAATCCTCCTGACATCACCAGCTGTGAGCGCACACACACTCCCACACGCTCCATCACACTCCTACACGCTCACACAGCTGATCTCTGACGTGTGTGTGTGTGTCCCTGCAGCGTATTCTCCTCATATGGACATGTCTGATTACCCACAAGCCCTCAGTCCCTCGTCTCCGCGCCGCTACTCCCCCATCCCGAAAGGTCTGCTGCTGGGGGACGAGGACATTCCCAGGTCAACACACTCTTCTTTACATACACACATCGCACACACCTTCTGCTGCGTTTATACAGTCTAACCCTAACATTAAAAACATATTACATTGAGTAATGGTGTGCTGTGCGCGTGTGTCTGTAGGGAGCCGCGGCGCGTGGTCATTCTCAGGGGTTCTACGGGGTTGGGCTTCAATATCGTGGGCGGTGAGGATGGCGAGGGGATCTTCATCTCCTTCATCCTGGCGGGAGGAGCCGCTGATCTGAGCGGAGAGCTGAGGAAAGGAGATCAGATCCTGAGTGTACGTCTCTCTCTCTCACACACACACACACACACACTGTCACTCCAGCGTTGCTGTAATGTTGTCGTGATGTTGCAGGTGAACGGTGTGGATTTGCGACATGCCACTCATGAACAGGCGGCGGCGGCGCTGAAGAACGCGGGACAGACGGTGACCATCATCGCACAGTACAGACCGGAGGGTGAGAAAATCACAGAGAAATCCAGCCATAATTACACTGTCCTGACAAACCAGACCAGTGCATCACACGTGTGTGTGTGTGTGTGTGTGTTTAGAGTACAGCAGGTTCGAGGCAAAGATTCATGATCTGCGGGAGCAGCTGATGAACAGCAGTTTAGTTTCTGCAGCGGCGTCATTACGGAGCGGGAAGAGAAGCTTCTTCATCAGGTACTGAAGACAGAAACACACACACACACACATACACACAGGGTCCAGAGCAAAGCACACAGAAAATTGATTTAGTATTATTTCATTACAAACAGTCAGTTACTGCTGCTGCTGCTTGTGGCTGAACCTTTTAGAGAAAAAAATCAAAATTGTAATTGGTCAAGAAATGAGGTAATAATACTGAGTAAATGCTTCTCCACACAAAGAATTTGTTCATCAACTAAATTCATCACTAAATTCCAGCCTCAACCCAATCAGAAGTACCAGTACTTACATAGAAACCTATACATAGTAGGTAGAAAGAAATGCTCATTTTAAAGAAAAACATTTAATAATTATTTTATTTAAAAAAAACATCAGAAAAATGTGTCTTAAATGCTTTCAAATGTTTCAAACCATCAAGCTTTTTTGGCAGAAAAAAATGCAGGGACACAAAATAATAATTGCTATTATTATTATTATTATTAGTTTTTATTTAAATAATTCTTGTTATTTAAAGTAAAAAAAATATTACTGTTAATAATTGTTATTATTGCTTTTTATTTAAATGTTTTATTTAAATAATAAAAATAAATTAACTAAAATAAATTACTATAGTAATAATACAGTATTTTACTATTGAACTGTAAAATAAATCTTGTATTTAATAATAATAATAATTAAATTTTATAGTATAACAGTAGATGTCTAATGCTAATATTTATATTTTTCTTAATTTCTTTGATATCAAAGATTAAACCGCAGAGCTTTTATTTTGGTGGAAGACTGCAGCAATAATTCATTCAATTCAATTCAATTCAATTCAATTCATTCAATTGTTCTTTTTTTTTTTTTTTACAAATTTTTACTCTCATTTATTGCTTGGAGGGTCTTAATTTTTGGTCAGTGATGAACTGACTTCATATGTAAGCTTTCGCTGCTAGAGGGCGCATTTTCAAAACAAACAAGAACCAAAGGTGTAGTTTAATGATGCATGATAGAGTGTGGAATCATGGGAGTTGTATTCTTCATCCTCACAGTCGATGCAGTCCGACAGAAATCATGTCCATTGATGAGCTAATGTTTTCTACAGAATAAAACCAGAAAATCAAATGTGTCTGGCGTCATTGGCAGGTGACGCCTGCCTATTAAAATAGCTTATTTCTCTGAATTTAAACATTCTTGGAAACATTTTGGATAACGTACACAAGCCAGCAAAATATATGACACTGTTTTAGTGTTTTTTTTTATATTTTAATCAAAAAATCTTACATATTGTGCCTTTAACTGGAATATTGACTTGTACTATTGTCCTTGTTTTAAAGTTGCTTTATTTAGAATTGAATTTTGTTTGCATTATCAACACACTGTATTTCTGTTCAACACTGTGAAGATGCTTTGACACAATCTGTCAAGAAATAAAGGTGACTGGACCTGAACGCACACATACACATGATGCTACTGCCACTGACTCTCTGTGTGTGTGTGTGTGTGTGTGTGTGCAGGGCTCTGTTTGACTACGATAAGACGGCGGACGGTGGCTTCCTGTCGCAGGCGCTGAGCTTCAGGTTTGGAGACATTCTGCAGGTGTTTGACTGCAGTGATGAGGAATGGTGGCAGGCCGGAAAACTCACTCCACACGGAGAGCTGGAGGAGACCGGATACATTCCCAGCAAGAGGAGGTGTGTGTGTGTGTGTGTGTGTGTGTGTGTGAGTCAGAGTGTTTCGCTGACTGATTTACAGTGACTCTGAACTCTAATGTGTATCTGAACGTCACCCGCAGCAGCTGATCAGGTGTGTGTGTGTGTGTGTGTGTGTGTTTCTGTAGGGTGGAGAGGAAGGAATGGTCCCGTCTGAAGACGCGAGGCAGAGACGCCGTCGGCGGTGAGTGAGTGTGTTTGAGTCTCGTGTGTAGCTCACGCAGGTCATGTGACGCTGACGCTCTGTGTGTGTGTGTGTGTGTTTCAGCACGCAGCGAATACATCGTGAGCTATGAGACGGTGATTCAGACTGAAGGTGAGTCTCGAGTCGCTGCATGTCACTGATGTCAGAGTGTGTTCTGCTGACTGACTGTGATGTCATTTCCTGTCTCGCAGTGCATTACGCACGTCCAGTCATTATCCTCGGGCCGAGCAAGGACCGCGTCAATGACGATCTGCTCTCCGAGTTCCCCGACAAGTTCGGCTCCTGCGTCCCACGTAAGAATTACTGTTATAGGGCCTGTTGTATGGATTTGTTTGCTACACACATACTGAAGCGCACGACGTTTAGGGTGATTTCAGTGAGGACATAAATACATGAACCACATCTGCTGAGAGTCACTTCATGAGCATTTGACCGTTCCACTTGAGTAAAACTATTGTCATACCATACACGCACAGAACAGTAAAGGTAGACAGTAAAAAAAATATAAATAAAAGTCCGGTTTAACTTGAAGACAGAAATATATTACTGTTGTTTAGTGGAATTTACATAGCGTACTACTGCTACTACTACTTTAATTTTAATAGTAAATCCCCTTTGTTTGTCAAAAAATAAAGTTTGCTTAATTTTCAATAATTAAAAGATAAATTAAATTAATGTTTTATGCCTTCATTTGATAACCAAAACATTTTAAATACACAGAATTTCTGTGAGGGGAAAAAAACATTTCATAAGACCATTAAAAATAAATTTGAATAAATTAAGTGTGCGTTCAAATCATTAGACATGCTAAAACAGAGAATTTGATAACAATAAAACATATGATGTAAAAAAAAATACAACATTTCAGAAACATGTCATTTTTGTTGAACTTCTAATAAATTGATGTGAAGTTGTCAGATGTAAATTGATTAAAAAGGAGTTGAAAATCCAGAAAAATTAAAATGGAAAAAATGGCATTTGGAAAAGAATAAAATGGAATTTGGGAAAAAAAAAATTCAAAACGGATTACATAGGGCCTTCTGTTATTTTAGTGTCGCTGAGATACTGTTAGAGTTGTATATATATATATATATATATATATCTATATATATAATCTATATATATATATCTATATATATAATTCTTATTATTATTATTACTATTATTTTTGTATAATATTTTTTTGCCATTTTATTTTTATTTATTTATTTTTCATTTTCATTATTATTTTTTAAATATGTCTAATATTTATCTTTATTGTTTTTTCTTTCAGTTTTAGTTATTTCAGTATATCAACTTAAATGGAAAATGAGAAATGTTGCATTAAATTAAAATATCAGGGTTTCTGTAGCCTGTAAAGAGTCTTAAATCACCCTTCCACAAAATAAGGCCTGAAAAGGTCAGAAAATTTAGAACAGGAAGTCTTAAATTCATAGTCATGGCATTAATGCACTGCAAAAAAATAAAAAATAATAATTTTCCTCAGTATTTTTGTCTTTTTTTCCAGTACAAACACTGTGTCTAAACAACATATATTTACTGGAGATGCAAAATGAAAATTAAATGAGTTTCTAATTACAACAATAACAAATATCAGTTGATGTTGAATGAAAACTAGTTTTCCCTTTAAAATAAGTTGATTTTTTTGGCAGATATTTGTTCTTGTTTTAATCATAAACTGCACAAAGACTCTCTGAAGAGCCACTTTCTGTGTTCCACAGACACGACGCGGCCCAAACGCGAATACGAGATGGACGGGCGCGACTATCACTTCGTGTCGTCGCGCGAACAGATGGAGAAAGACATTCAGAGTCACCGGTTTATCGAGGCCGGACAGTACAACAACCACCTGTACGGCACCAGCGTCCAGAGCGTCAGACAGGTGGCAGAACAGGTGAGAGACAGACAGACAGATGGAAGTAAAGGTGGATGAAGAGACACTCATCGGCCGTGTGTTTTTGTGTTTTCAGCAAGGGAAGCACTGTATCCTGGATGTTTCAGCGAATGCAGTGAGGAGGTTACAGGCCGCCCAACTTCACCCCATCGCCATCTTCATACGACCCTCATCCCTGCAGAACATACTGTGAGTCTGAGTCTGTGTGTGTGTGTGTGTGTGTGTGTGTGTACTTGTTTTTGCTACAAGGATAGTAAAACCTGAAATTTTTGGTGGTCCCCATGGGTACAAAATCATACAGAATGAGATTTTTTGAGAAAGTAAAAATGCAGAAAGTTTTCTGTAAGGGTTAGGTTTAGGGGTAGGGTTAGGGAAGGGGATAGAAAATACAGTGTGGACAGTATAAAAACCATTGCACCTATGGAGAGTCCCCACAAAGATAATAAACCAGACATGTGTGTGTGTGTGTGTGTGTGTGTGTGTGTGTGTGCAGTATAACCAAAATCGTTCTAAAGCAAAAATGTTAGTGATTTGAAAATGTTTTTGTTCTTGCATTATGTTCCAGATCTGAGGTAAATTAGCTGTTGTTGTTTTCATTCTGGATATTAGATGACATTCAGATGCAAATGTAACTTTTTTAAGGTATAAATGACATGATCAGTATCTGAGATCACAGATGCACAGATCAGACCACACATCGTTGTTCAGATACACAAACGGCTGCAGAAGCTCAATCCCGCGGCTCACACTTGCGTCTGATTTCAGAGACATTAACAAGCGTCTGACGGAGGAACAGGCCCGAAGAGCTTTGGACAGAGCCGTCAAACTGGAGCAGGACTTCATCGAGTGTTTCTCAGGTGAATCATGAGCGTATGGAAATCAGCTCTGATGTGATTGGTTAACCACACTCAATCTGTGCTGACGTGAACAGTCCTGTTTTAGTCTTGTAGTTACTATTATTACTATTTGAAGAGTTTATTTTGTTACATCAATTTGTTACAAACAATCATGTTTTTTATTGTGCATTCTAATTAATCTCAATCAAACTGCAGTTGGGTTAATTTGATCTAAAGTTAAAATAAGTAACAAATACAGTTAATTAACACAATAAAACAAAAACATGATAACATCATAAAAAACAAATATATATATTTTTTTAAAAGTTATCTGTTTTGGCAAATAAACTCTTCATTTTAAATTTAAAGTAGCATTAACATTAACATTTTTTCATTTTAATTTTAGCTAGAATTTGAGTCATTTTCAGGGCTCGTACAAGGTGCACGTATTGAGAATCATTTATTTCAGGTCAGGATTTTGGAGTGATTTCGCAAAACTTTTTTTAGATTTTTCTTTCTGAAATAGTAGAAAACATCAAACCGTTAAGGCAGTACACTTATAAAAACAAAACAAAAAAAGACAAGAAAAAGTGTACACAAATTATCTGTGCTTTTATTATAGTAAAACTGTAGTATGCTTTGTAATACTTTAGTAGTAATACTTTGATTGTGCTTTATTTTTGCCATTTTTAGTAGTATGTTCTATATATATTCAGTCTTTGAAAATGAAAAAGTAGTGCTGGAAAAGTCCTTGAAAGTCCTGGAATTTCATTTTGCAGAATCTGTATGAACCCTGAATTTTGTTGTGGGTTTTGTCATTTATTATTGTATTCATTTTTAGTTTGTTCTTTTAAATTTTAATTTATTTTCCTTTTTTTTAATTAATATTCTGAAATAGTTGTTATTTTCACATATTCCATTTTCCATTTTATTTGTTTTGTTCTTGTAATTTTTAATTAATTTATTTTAATTTATTTACATTTTTTTTTATTAATATTCTGAAATGGTTATTTTCACACATTGCATTTTCACTGTAAATTTAGTTGCAGTTTGTTGTGTGGTTTTTGGCATTTTCATTTTCATTTTAGTTTTTATTTTTTTTTAATTTTGTTGTTTTTAATCACATTTATATTTTGAATTAGTTTTAATTTTCACGTGTTCCGTGTGGTTTTGTCATTTTTATTAGTTTTCAAGTCTGTATAGTTTTAATTCCTTTTTAATTCAGTTTTAGGTATTTTAGTTTTCCAGGTTAAACTAAATGGAAATTAAAAAAAATGAAATAAGTAAAGTAAGTGAATAAAATAAGTTTAAGATTTGTATATATTTTTTTTATTTCAATTAACTTTTTTATTTGAAGTAATGGGAATGTTTTTCTATGGTTTAGTTTTAGTTAACAATAATAACCCTTCATCAGACTGTGTTTACAAAAGATTAAGAAAATGTCAAGTTTTGGGGTCATTGTGTGTTTAACGGGTCTGTGTGTTCATGTGTGTGTGTGTGTGTGCAGCGATCGTGGAGGGCGACAGCTTCGAGGAGATCTACCACCGCGTAAAGTCTGTGATTGAGGAACAGTCTGGACCGTATATCTGGATCCCGGCGCGAGAGAGACTGTAAACACACACACACACTCACACACACATACATCAGGACTTCCAGCAGAGGCTCACGGGAGTCTCAGGTGTGTGTGAGGGTCGGTTCGCCGCGTCCGGGCGCTGAAGCTCGTGTCACGGGATGATCTTCAGATTCACGCCAACAGCTCATCACATGTTGTAAATATGCGTCAAAATGCGTCCGTGCGCTTCGGTTTCTATGGAGTGGGCGGGGACGCTTACCTCATCGCCATGGCAACAGTTCATCGTGGGGTCAGATTAGGTCAAAAACAGCAACCGGGTGAAAACATGACAGCGCTGCGTGTGTGAACTAGCCTTAACACGCGTGTGTGTGTGTGTGTGTGTGTGTGAGCCGCTGCTACTGATGATGATGAAGATAATTATGTGGGTTGTTTCCATGGTGATTGTGAGCTCAGTGAGTGTAACACAGTGTCTGAGGCAATATAGACATGAGACATGAGCACTGAGCACTTTACTAACACACACACACACACACACACACACACACTCTCTGACATGCGTGTGTGTGTGTCTCATTGTGATGACGTGTCTCTATAGGGCTACTGTTTACATATAATACACACTTTAAACTGCACAGGGAGAGAAACGCGTGTGTGTGTGTGTGTGTGCGCGAGTGTGTGTGTGTGTGTGAGATTCAGAGCATTAGATTAGATTCATTCAGTCACAGAGAGGCTGCAGTGATTTGTAAATCATTTAATGATTAATGTGTGTGTGTGTGTGTGTGTGTTGATGAGTATTATTACTATTAATATTATTACTATTCTACAGCTGTACATACAGATTCAGATGATCTGAACCAATGGGGCTTTAAACACATGAACACTGCACTTCTCTGAGCCAAAACGACCCACAATCCACCTCTCCGCCCATACACACACACCGACGTCACTCACGCCAACATCCACACGACCCACAATGCACTGCGCTCGGTCGACGACATTCAACCAAAGTGTTTTTCTGCTTTAGTTTGTGTGATTATGACGTTTGAGTTCGCTTTGTCATTTCAGACTCATGTTCACACACTTACAGACGCATTTAAACCGGCGACGCGACAGCCGCTCTGTATAATGTGAAATAAATGGATTAATAAATATATTTCCTGTTGTAAACTAGCTACAATACTGAGATGATTCATTAAACTGTTTTAATATTTCCTCAGGCTCTCGTGCGTTTCTGTGCGTTTAAAGGTGGAACGTTCATTCATTCATCATCTCAAGGCACGTGTGTGTTTTTATGACAGTGTTTGTGTCCCCAAATGTCCCCACAAGTATAGTAATACCAGTAACTTTTGTCTTTGTGGGGACATTTTTATCTAATCGTGAGGAAACAAGCTTATAACTCACACCGATTGTAGTGTTTTGAGAATGTAAAATGCCTGTAGTTTTGTGTGAGGGGCAGGTTTAGGGTTCGGCAGGGTTCATACAAAATAGCAATATTCCTGACGAGGTGCTAGTAAAGTGATTGAACTGAATTGAATTGTACACAAAATTAACTCTGCAGCCCATCTGAGCTCATGTAGCCCCGGCCCTTTAAACATTACAATACTCATGATCACTTTCAAAAATTCATTACTAAACATATACTGATCAATGACTTCAATGGTATGAAATGACTGGATGATTTCCACTGATTCCTATTGAACTGCAGCTCAAACTGTTTCAAATCTAGTGAATTAAGCTACAAACTCCATCATAATGCACAATGTTTCCATCTAACATGTATTTTGAGCTGCAGCTCGTCATATTAATGCAGTGTTTCACTAGTTAACAGTAAACCCGTTACCACACCTCAATATGGAGCAGATTTGTGTTGGAAATATGGATATTACATTTGTAAACATCATACTTGTTTCGCTTATTTCAGTTAATGTCATAAAACTAGCGAGTTAAGCCAGTAGTAGCGCTGACAGTGTCGTGTAAACATGACTGAACACGCGAAAAGATGAACAGACGAACCGAATCAACTGAGTGAGTCATTTACGCTGGAACCGCTCCGATTGATTCAAACTCGTGACTTCGATCTTCTAGCAAACACCAGATCAAATTAAAAGAGCCACCCATTCGAATTTCGACATCGCTTCAAATGATTTAAAAAAAAATGGGTGAAATGGACCTTTTCGAAACTCCGAATCAGTTAAACCATTCTATCGCAAAATGATTAACTGTTTCGAAGCAGTCCAATCGGATCGCAAATCATTTGATTCGGATCGGGACTTGAAACATCGCTTATCGCGAATCATTTGATTTAGCTCGGAACCTCCGAGCGGGTTCGCGAATCATTTTGCGAATTGAATGATCCAAATCTGAAATAATGGCTCGCGAATCATAATTTATATCGGGACTTTAGAGCGCGAATCATTTGATTTAAGTTAGATCGGGACTTCAAATCGCGTAGCCCGAATCATTTGATTCAAATTCGGGACTTCAAAGCGGGTTCGCGAATCATTTCGCGAATTCAGTGAATCGCGATCCGCGCTCCGAAACCTTATCTTAAATAATGGTTTGTGAATCATTATTTAGGTCGGGACTATAGAGTGCGGATCGCGAATCATTTGATTTAGATCGGAACCTCTGAAAGGGTTCGCGAATCATTTCGCGAGTTGAATGATTCGCGATCTGGGCTCCGAGTCCAGTTCGCGAATCATTATTTAGTTCGGGACTCCGAAGTGGATTTGCAAATCTTTTTTTCTGATTTTTTTTTTTAATGAAACATCCAAAAACAAACCATAAATGCAGTACAAAAACAAAACAAAGAAAAAGAAAGAAAGAAAATATTCACAAATACAAACCTCTTTTAAAAAATTAACCATAGTTTTACTATAGCCCAGTAAAAGTATTGTAAACTTGTTTTTGTACAACCATAGTTTTACTAAAAAATACCATGTTCAAACTATGGTTTGTGTAGCAAAACCAGGGTTAATTTGTGATTATAGTATCACTGTAGTATAAACTATAGTAACCATGTTGTTTTGTTTTTTTGTTTTTGTGTGTGTGTGTGTTTTTGTTTTTGCTAGGCCGGTCCCCACAATGTTAAAAAATGATTAAAAATAGTAAATGATGTTTATCTGAAAGTGTAACGATGCAAACATGTTTTCTGTGAGGGCTAGGTTTAGGGTTAGGGTTGGGTTAGGGGACAGACAATATCGTTTGGTCAGTATAAAAACTATAGAAGTCTATGGAAAGTCCCCACAATTCACAAAAACAAACGTGTGTGTGTGTGTGTGTGAGGTAAGGAATGTGTTGCCGGGTTAACAAAAAACGAATTAATGTATACCTTAGAAAAAACATAGGATGAATATAGGAATAGTTATATTTTTCCATATTCTCTTTTGAGTAGTGAAACAATCCAAATAAAACATCTTTAAAACAGAAGAAAAGTCACTGAAAATGAAAATGAGATCAGATGAACATGAATAAATCTGATCAAAATGTCTCTGTGCTTTACAAAACAGACTTATATTATAATTATGTCCATAAGCTTTTAGTGAAATGTGGATGAACTCATGAATGTGTTGTTTGATCTCTTCATATTAAGGAGAGAACTATAGTTTACAAAGTCAGACATCACTTCTTATGATTTTCGGTGGTGTAGAATTTGGTAGAAACACTATGACATGACCCTACCAATGTACACACACTAATAAATTGACCCTAACGATAATTTTGTTCAAACGGTTAAACATCTGTCTGCCGTTACGTCCCCACCAATGCCAAAATCAACTTACACCCTTGTTTTTAATGTGTACAATTATATCAAATATATATTTTAAATTGGTATCACAACTGTTGCTGCCAGAAACATGGTACATTTGAAATGTTTTTATTTATCTTTTTTATAATTTGAAAGATCAGACATTGTTTGATAAGTCAAACTTTGTTTGAAGTCCTTGAAAATCAAAAAGTAGTGCTTGAAAAGTCCTTGAAAATCCTGGAATTTACAGTATCTGTATGTATCTTGGTAGGGTACAGAACAGAAAATACAGTTTGTACAGTAGAAGAACCATTGAGCCTATGGAATGAACCCATAATGACAGGAATACCAGTGTGTGTGTGACAGTGTCCAGCAGGGGTCAGAGTTGAATCTGTTTGTGCCATAATCTTTACAGCCACTAGAGGTCACAATAACACAACACGCACACACTGCTCATGATCTGTGCGTGTGTGTGTGTGTGTGTGTTGTGTTTGTAGTGTAACAATCATCTGAATGTTCTCAGAATGTTACATTTAAATGTCCAGAGTCAGAGTGAACTGTATCTGTGTGAGATCTCGGTTCTTCATGAAGAGTGTGTGTGTGTGTGTGTGTGTGTGTCTGCAGGACGGTCAGACAGAGACAGTCAGAGGTCAGGAGTTGAGCGGAGATCATCATTCACACAGACAATAAACACATTGAGTGTGTGTGTGTGCCTCATTTGTCAGCCGAATTGAGTGGGTGAGTGACACTAATGACCTGTGATGAGCACAGCACATCTCACACACACGAGGATTTGACCGCAAGCTTCTGTGCATTTGTTCTTCTGAAGCGTCCAGATGTCCATCAGAAGCTGCTCCAGATGCAAACAGCAGATCTAGTAATGTGATGTACACTAACCAACGCTAGTCCCGCGTGTCACATGATCGGTGAAAGTGAGGCATGCGGCCCCGTGTCAGACGGATCATCCAGCATCTTCGCTGGAGCCAGACGGGAAGTGGAGCGTCCCATTCGGAGCGTGAGGCGGGGGGTCGGGAGCCAGAGGTGAGACGCGCTGCTCCTGCTTCCCGTGCGCTGATGTCATCGGGGCCGCTAGAGCGGGTGTGGCGCTCACAGGCATCTCCGTGGCGACCCCTGGGGGCCCCTATTGTGTGTGCGAGTGTGTGTGTGTCTTTGTTCAGGGTTAATGTGTGTCGCCGCTCTCGTTACACACGCACTGATATACGAGCCTCGCGGGTATCTACATGTGTCATCGACAGATGTGAGATGTTCCACATAAACAACAAAAACAAATGAAGACGGGAACAGAAACGGCACAGAGTAATTCACACAGAAACGAACATGTGCTCACCGTCAAGCCATCCAGGATTAGAATGAGTTTGTTTCTTCAATCAGATTTGTATATGTGTCATTCCATCACTGTCTCACCAATGGATGTGAATGGGTGCCGTCAAAATGAGAGTTCAAACAGCTGGTAAAAACACTAAAACAGGAGTCTATAATCCATAATAACACTTCTTCCAGTGAAAAAGTGGTCTGGTCTGAATCAGAACAAGCCAAAACAAATTCAGGGTTCGTACAATGTACTTAAAGTGCTTACAGTACCTGAATTTGACTTTTTGAAATGTAAGGCCTCTTGAAAACTCTTGAAAATAGCAAGTACTTGAAAAGTGCTTGAATTATTAAAAGACAATGTATCTATGAAATAACTGTTTAATTTTGTCAATAAGTTCATATCTTTTCTTGCAAAATTCACGCAATACAAAAAAAAACAAAACATCATACGTTTTTTGCTTATTTCAGTTAAAGTCAGAAAACAATCAAGGTAAGTCAGTAGCAGTACTGACAGTGTCGTGTAAACATGACTGAAGACGCGAAAAGAGGAACAGATGAACCGAATCAATTGAGTCAGTTACGCTGGAATTGATTCAAACTCGTGACTTCAGTTCAAGCAATTCACTAGCAAAAACCAGATAAAAATGAAAGAGTCATTTATTTTCAACTTCAGCATCGCTTGTAACGATTTTAAACAGCACGTAGTGATGGGTGAAACTAAGCTTTTCGAATCTCTGAATCAGTTAAACCATTGCATCGCAAAATGATTCACCTCTTCGAAGCGCTCCAATCGGATCGCGTATCGCGAATCATTTGATTCAGTTTAAAACGGGTTCGTAAATCATTTCGCGTATTGAACGATTCAAATCAAATGATCCCCCGCTACGCGATTTAAAGTCCCGATTTAAATCGAAAATTCGCGATGTGCGCTCCGAGTCTTAATCTGAAATGATGGTTCGCGAATCATTTGCTCTAGATCGGATCTTCGTAGCGCGGATCGCGACTCAGTTGATTCAGATCAGGATTTCGGAGAGATTTTGCTTTTTTTTTTATTTATTTTAACGGAATTACGTAATTTAATTACAAAATAAATGTAATTGTAATTAGTTACAGTTACTGAGAAAAATATGTAATTAAATTACAGTTACTTTTGAAAAATGCCAGTGATTACAAAGGGGGGTTACATCTGAATTTTTTCACACACCCACACACAGATTGAATTGACTTCTTTTAAATTGCATTGCCTGCTCTAAAATGAGACACCAATGTTTCAGGAGTTTAGAGCACATGATTATTCCATAACTGTTTTATTTCCTATTTGGGTTTATGCATAAACTTTATTTTTTAAGATTTTTAAGAGTTTTTTCCAAGGCATTGTTAGATGTTAGTGTTTTCTGTCATAACTATGCAAACATTTGATTTCAAACCCAGTATCACAGCTATTAAACTATTTCTTGTTATGATGTTATTTATGTTATGATCTTGTTATGACATAACTGCTCTTTCGGTGACCCGAGTTCGATTCCCATCTCGAGGTCCTTTGCCGACCCCGCTCCCCTCTCTCCTCCCAGCTCTGTCCTGTCATCTCTCTACTGTCCTATCACAATAAAAGACATAAAAGCCCAAAAATATAAGTAAAAAAAAAAAAGTCTGAATTTGCGGTGTGCTTTAAATTAAATTATTACACAGCTCAGACTCTTTCGAGTCAGTGCTATATGCTTGATAATTTTTCTTGGTGGAAGCTTTGCGTTTGGTTAGTTAATAGAATATTAAAGCTTAATTCAATATTATGTGGACAGTTTCTTAATTCTGTCATCCTGGTATCGTGGACTTGCTCTATTGTTTCATACAAACGCAGCTGCTGACATTTTTTTTTTTTTTTTTTTTTTGTACATTGTAATGGATTATAAGATAACAAACTAACAACTAACAAACTAGTACTACTAAATTATTTATGTGGTAAAATGTTGTGTAAGAAAACTGGTATGACTGCACTGTGTCCCTAAAATGTCTAGTTTGAACTTGCCGTTTGCCAGCAACTGATTTCTTCATGGAAGCTTTGCCTTCAAATATTTCAACTCAGATCAGTGTTTCGTGTCTAATAATTTTGACACAAAACATCTAAATAATCTATTAGTGTGTAATAAGTGAGATAATGTACATTCAGCCAGTTGTTATCACAAAATAAAGGTGTATATTATCCCTTACTTATTATAAACAATTTCAAGTGATAAAGGGTTTTGAAAGTCTGACAGTAATCAGTGTTGAGTGCTACTGTAAGGTTCACTCTGCCTGGTTTAAATGTTTCAAAATGATTAACAGTTGAAAATATTAGAAATTTAGAAAAGTAATCACAAAGTAATTAAAAGTAATGTTCCATTACTTTAATAAAGTAATTGAAAAGTTACACTACTTATTACATTTTAAATCAAGTAACTTGTAATCTGTAACCTATTACATTTCCAAAGTAACCTTCCCAACACTGGCTATTAAGACAGTACAGTTATAAAAACAAAGAAAAAAAAGGAAATATACACAAATACAAATCCCTTAAGAAAATTAACCGTGGTGTTACTATAGTAAAAGTATAGGCTAGTATACTTTGTAATACTTTAGTAGTAATAGTTTGCATGTGCTTCACTTTATTTTTGTCATTTTTTATTAGTAACCGATGTTGTTATTTATCTTTTTTCTTTCTTTTTTAGAGTTTGAAATAGCAGACATAAGTCAGATCTCTGATTGATCTCTTTGAAAATCAAAAAAGTAGTGCTTGAAAAATCGTTAAAAGTCTTCGAACTTCATTTTACAGTATCTGTACGAACCCTGCAAATATGTGTCTGGACTTTAATGTGACTTTTCCACTGGAGGAAGTGTTATTACAGATTATGGACAGATTATGGAGTGTATTTTAACTAAAAATGTCTTGATGGATTTGTTTCATCTTTTGTCTTCTCAAGATGTGAACTGATGGACTGGAGTGGTGTGGATTACTTGTGGATTATTGTGATGTTTTTATCAGCTGTTTGGACTCTCATTCTGACGGCACCCATTCACATCCATTGGTGAGACAGTGATGGAATGACACATTTCTCCAAATCTGAAGAACAAACAAACTCATCCTAATTGTGGATGGTCTGAGGGTGAACACATTTCCATGTCCAGGTGAATTATTCCCGTAAGTGTGTCCTCTAGGCTTGTATTTGATTTCTGTGTTTTGTGTGAGTGTTTGATGTGAATGTGTTTCAGGACACCGCAGGGGATCTTCAGTGATTCAGCTCAGTGAAACAGAAGCGCCGAAGGGAATAATGGGGTGTGAACGCAGCAGTGATGCAGTGATGTTTTACAGCGTCTTTAACGCCTCACAGGTGTGTCTGTCCTCGTCTCATTACTGACACGCCAACACCCGTCAAGCTCCTTCAAGGAGATCATGTTCACGTTCATTCAGCACGATTCAACTCCTACACTCCTAAAAATAAAGCTTCTTTATTGGCATCTGTTGGTTTAATGAAGAACCTTCATTTTCTTTAAAAAAAAAGAAGTCTTTTAAGAACGGATTACTGAAAGGGAACCAAAAATGGAAAAAATAAGTGTAGGATGTGCTTTCAAACTATGTACACTCAGAAATTGCTAGTAAATTTCACAAACAATCACAGAGAACTGGCAGGTTACACATTGAATTAAACATGAAATTTTGAAGTAAAAAATGTTCTTGTAAAACGTACTGCAATAGTCTATTTAAAAATCACTTCTACAGTGTGTTTTTGCTTTAACCTGTAAGCTTCATCACAGAATGGTTCATCTGAATCAGATTCATCTGCTCCGAATGTCTGTTGAACTCTTGAATCGCTGTCAGATGAAGGTTTCTGCTCACAGATCCACGATTTAGTGTCTGATTCTGGTCTCCAGCTCTACTGTGGTCAGTCTGCTGTCAGATGGTGTTTCTCAGCTCATCATCATCATCATCATCATCATCAGAGACAGTAGATTATCACACACAATACAGGTGAGATCCTGTTTCACTAACCAAAAGAACATGTGACATATATCCAGGCTGTCACGACACTAAAATCTACATTCATGCATTTAGCATGCAAAGCACATACAAAAAAGCAACAAGAGCAATTCGAGGTTCTTTACGAGTAGAGCAAAGAAGAAATGTAGAGCAGAAAAAAAACTTTTCATGAATCCCAGAGCACTTTTCACTGATGTCCACAGTATCGGCTCAGCGTTCGTGTGTGATAACAGACGGTTTGCTCAGAAACTCAATCTGACGGTCAAAACATCGGAGAGTCATTGAGTTTCAAACACACACACACACACACACACACACACACACACACACACTGTATGTGAAACAGGGAGTGACTACAGTAACGCTTCACACAATACAGCATCACACACCACTGAAACTCTCTCTCTCTCACACACACACACACACACTGTCATTTACACACAAACACATGAAAGAACAGCAGCTCATTCACAGCTCTCTCTATAGGTCTCTCTCTCTCTCTCTCTCAGTCTATGATGGAGTTTCTATCAGCACTAAAGCACATGATATCAATTCAGTTTTTAACTGCAAAACAATCTCTGACTTCATGAACACTTTTTTTGTTCCTAATGTCTGGATATCTGTCTGATTTACAGTATATATGTGACCCTGGACCACCAAACCAGCTATAGGGGTTTTTGAAAGTTGAATAAATAAGTTTTCCATTGATGTGTGGTTTGTTATGATAGGGCAATATTTGGCTGAGATTCAACTATTTGAAAATCTGGAATCTGAGGGTGCAAAAAAATTAAAATATTGAGAAAATCACCTTTAAAGTTGTTCAAATGAAGTTCTTAGCAATGTATATTATAAGTTTTGATATATTTACGGTAGGAAATTTACAAAATATCTTGATGGAACATGATCTTTACTTAATATCCTAATGATTTTTGACATAAAAGAAAAATCAATCATTTTGACCCATACAATGAATTGTTGGTTATTGCTACAAATATACCTGTGCTCCAGGGTCACACATAGAGTTTACACTAAGGTTGTAATCTCTCTATAGCATACACTGTGAAACATTCATATATCAAGACAGTAGGAACAAAAGTTCCTAAAACATATATATGACTTGTTTTGTGATATTATGCTTTGGCAACATTATATGTAAACAAAATCATGCCAATAAAATGCTATAAATGGAAGCTGAAATTAATTCTGCTAGGGTAATCATAGTTTTATATGCAGTGAAATTCATCTTTTCACACTGATGACAACTGAGGGACTCACATGCAACTATTACAGAAGGTTACAGAAATTGTCAGAAGGAAACACAATGCATTAAAAACATTTTGAATTTGAAGATCGAGGCAAATTTAACTTATTTTGTCATCAGGGGAACATGCAAGTATCTTCTGACATTTCAGCAATGAAAAAAAGAAAGATATTTAGGCAAAATAAGAAAAATATACACATTCAGTTCAAAAGTTTTCACCCCTGGCTCTTAATGCATCGTTTTTCCTTCTGGAGCATCAGTGAGTGTTTGAATCTTCTGTAATAGTTGCATATGAGTCTCTCAGTTGTGCTCAGTGTGAAAAGATGGATCTCAAAATCACACAGTCATTGTTGGAAAGGGTTCAAATACACAAAAATGCTTAAAAACCAAAGAATTTGTGGGATCTGAAGTATTTTTGTGAAGAACAGCAGCAGTTTAACTGTTCAGGACAAACAAGGGACTCATAAACAACTATCACTAAACAAACAAACACAGCTGTGGATCATTCAGGAACAACACAGTGTTAAGAATCAAGTGAATGGGGTCATTTTTATAAATTCAACTGTTATTTTCTCTTGTAGACTATATGTAGACGTCTTTTATGTGAAATATCTTATTCACGTACTAAAATAATAACATGCATTTTGTGTGATCTCTTATTTTGGTAAAATAATTAACATTTTGCAGATTCTGAAAGGTGTATTTAAACTTCTGACCTCAACTGTATGTTTTATTTCATTCAAATCTCAGTAAGTGGTATTTTGGCATAAACTCTGGTTACCATGGTGATTTGTGTGATGATGTGCTCATCATATTTCTCACAGCATCCCGCCACAGTTTCTGTGTTTCAGTGTGTGTGTGTGTGTGTGTTTCTCGTGTTACCGTCACCTCCGGTAGTGTCTCTCATCTCTCCGTCGAGCGCGAGCTTTAATGGCGCTTTAACGCGCGCGAACAATAGCACGTGGAGCGTGAAAAAGCTCGCGGGAGCGCGTGAGGCGATTCACACCCCGATCACAGCGTGAGAAACACGGTCATAAAGCGCATCAAACTACGACAAACAGCTCTTTCTAGTCACTGTAGTCATGTCAGACAACATTCATTCTGAAAATTCGCCTTTTCAACAGTTTTCAATTTAGTTTCACTAAAACTTCAGTTTTAGATGTTTTACAGCGAATGTCAACTATAAATATTGTTATTATATTATAATTATTTATATTACATAATTAGTGTAACCAATTTCATTAAAACTTGGCAATGTATGTCACATACAGAGCAACTGAATTTGTAAACAGATCTAAAATATAATATAAATAGATATAAGAATGTAAAATTAGTTGAGATTTAATTCTGTTCACTTCTATCAGCAGGACCTCACGGAGTTTTAAAGTTTTTTTTTTTTAAGTTTTTTTTTTACCTCATAAAAGTCTCGCGTTTATTTGACCGTGTATTTTGTCATTTGACTGAATTCATAAGATTTTTGTTCGTTTGCGAACTGAATCTGAATCTGATGAATTGTGTCAATCGACATAAATCGCGCTCATGTTTCATCTCTACAGACAGCCGGATGGACCAATGGGAGCCCGTCCTCCCCATGCGGTGGGCGGGGCTTGCGGCAGTCCTCAGCCTCGCGATCATCCACCTCTGTGTCTCGCGCTCAGTCCTGAGGGAAAGTTCGCGTCGACAGAAACTCCGCGTTTGTTGCGAAAGTTTGTTTGAATGTTTTTCCCAAGGTTCATTTTCGCATTTCACGGTTCAACGCAGCGACGAGTGGAATATAAACCAGTTTTAAACGGATGAAGAACGCGCTGCTGGGATTAGAGAGTTTTTTAATGGAAGGATAGGGGACGCGCGCACTCACACGGACGCGCATAACGCAGGATTGTGTTTCAGTCCGATTTGAATTATTTGTATGATCTGGATCAGATTGGAGATTTCGTCTGGTGACATTTTTATCTCACTTTATGTGCAGCCGGAGCGGACAGAAGTTCGTTTAGAAAGTTTACCGCTGAAAGTTCTTCATGAGCCAACTTTGGATTTTTTGCAGAATTTGAAAAAGTAGGTTTCAAGAGCCGGTTCGTGTCGGATCGATCAGCTTCGAGAGACTGAAGTGATTTTGTGGATCTGAATCTAATGAGCTGACAGCAGATTCCAGCAGGACTTTGAGATGGATCATGTTTCCTGGATTATTTCTCTCGTCTGGTTCTGGTTCTGGTTCTGGACTGGATTCACCACAGGAGAGGAAGGTACGATCAACACTCACTGTTATGTGTTTATTGTTAAATGAGTATTGATGTTTTGCTTTATTCTGTTTCAAATAATAGTTTTAGTAGTTTCGAAACAAATAAGGTTACAGTCCTGTCTGACTCAAACATCTGAACGTGGAATTAAAATCAATCACTTACATTCTGGTGTAACTTTATTTTCTTTTTTTTTAAAGATTTGATTAACTTTAACAGTAACTGGTTAATTTTCTTTCTGCTAAGTCATTAAGACACAATGATTCGTGCTGTGAATAAATGAGCTCATTTAAAAAGTTCTTAAGTGGTTCAGTTAAATAAAAAACTAAATTTCTTGCTCTTTACACTCTTAAACAAAGCTTTTTTTCACAGTGATGCCGTAGAATAGTCATTTTTGGTTCTTAAAGAACCTTTCATTCATTATTATCCCAAAAGAACCGTTTTTGTTTTTAGCATAGAGAACATTTTTAACATCTAAACAATCTTTTTCCACTATTAAGAACCTTTTGCGCAATGGAAAGATTTGATGAATGTTAAGTGATCTTGTAGAATAATCAAAGCTAATGTAAAAACGAATATTTTTAAGATGAGTTCTAGAGTTCTTGGAAGTTCAGTCTTCAGTCTTCAGGTCAGTATTTTGTTTGTCAGTTTTCTGAAGCACGATTCCTCTACAGAACCAGAGAATCTCAAGTGGTTTGTGGGGCATGTGAAGGTTCTTGACTCTCTCTAACAATCTGTTGAGCATCACAGGAGTTTCTGTGTCTCGAGATGATTAACCCAACGTTCTCCGAAGAGCTGCCCGAGGGTGTGTGTGTGTGTGTGTGTGTGTGTGTGTGTGTGTGTGTGTGTGTGTGTGTGTGTGAGTGATGAGTGTGTCAGGGATTGGTTCCACGTTTCATGGCGCTCCAGGACACCTGGATTCCCGCAGAGGAAATCAGTTCCGGAATCATCCAGTAACAGCAGAAACACCATCAGTGTCCGATCCAATCACACACACACACACACACACACACACGTTCATTTATCTACACGCATATCACAGACGTCTGCTGTAGTTTATATTCACGGTGAATTATAACGACTGCGGACTAATGAAAGAACACGTAGGAACATCATTTACTGTGTTTTTTTATCTTTAAGGAGGCCTTAGCTCAAAGTAAACACACGCATCGGTATCGCTCTTATTAATCCACACACCACGCGCTTTCGTTACTCGTAATTGATGTTGTGTTTTAAAATCAGTGATTCCATTGGGCAAACCCCGTGTGTTTCTCCTGCGCTCGTTACGACTATAAAGACTTTCATTTGTCCTCCTGTAAGATCAACAATATCTGACACTGTCCAAACACGGCGGACGCGTCCAGCGGAGAGACGGATGAGGAGCGGCGTTAAATCGGGGTGAACGACATCCAGCTCAGATTTACGTGATTCTTTGAGGTTTTTTTTACACGTCCGTGCGACAGGAAGCGCCCGTAAAAATGGGCCGAAGTCAAACGAGCGATTGGAAGGTTTCTGGTGTGGAAAACTCATCTGGTGAGCTCATGCCCGCCGCTATCAGCGAGTGTTTTTCCGTGCTGGTGAAGTTAACCAGCTGTGTTAGTTAATCTGGTGGGACGGTCACACGGCTCAAGCCCATTGTTGAAGAACAATAGAGCGGCTGAAGAAGCTTACGGCGCTCGGGAACACCGGCTCCCCTCCTCAAAGGAGCTAAAGAGCTCCAATATGGTAAACTCAAGAGATTGACCCTAAAACACGGTAAATCTCTGAGAGTTTCGGCACAGCTGTGCTCCCTCTTCCCTCACAGATGCAAACGGGAGGACATTTGGCTTTCAAATGTGTGGATGTCAGTTCTGCTCTTTTTTGTGTGTGTGTGTGTGTGTGTGTGTGTGTGTGTGTGTGTGTGTGAGGTGGGCTTGATGTCCATAAATCCCGTTAAACAGATTTTTCTCAGCGGTGAGAGATAAAGCTGGATTATCATGGGCTGTGACCTCTGACCCCTCCATCTTTCTCTCTTTAAGGGGTTTTTCCTCAATCTTCTCAACTCGGATTCAGTTTAAGTGGATTGAAAGTTATTCACACTGCTCCTCACAGCTGCTTTTGATCCACTTCAGATCTCATTCACACTGTTCACTTGAATACTGAGTTATTGTGATGGAAGCTCAAGCAGCAGGTCATGGGTTCGAGTGTAAGGAATGAACTGAGAAAATACCTTGAATGCAGCGTTAGTCACTTTGGATAAAAGCGCCTGCAAATGCATAAATGCAAATGTGTATTTCAGTGGTAATGGTGTGGATTTGGTTGAGGTTGGGTTGGAGTGTGTGTAAATGAATGGACGCCTGTAGCTGCGTGAGTGTTTGTTTTGGAGAGCTTGTCGAGCTTGTTAGTGTAATTAAACTGAGAGCCACTGGAACGCAGCCTAATTATACCATTCTCAGCCAATCGCATGCCCCATTACCTCTCATCCAATCAGCTGCCAGATGGGAGGAGCCTGAGAGCCAGTGCTGTTTGAATTAATAATGAGCGATGAAATGATGCGCAGTCAATAAATCGGAGATCAATAACTGACCTAATAGACCTAAAACTAGACCTAATAGAGAGTTTCTTCTCAGTAGCTTAAATAAAACTATTAAAACCTTTCTGTGAATTGAAATAAACTGAAACAAAATATAAAAATTTTATATTGAAGTTAAAGCACAAAAATTACTAACTAGAAATAAATAAAAACTAAAATTGTAATAATATTATAAACATAAATAGTAGTGTTTAAAAAGTGTTAAAACTAATACAAAATGACAAAGCATATACAAAATAAGGTAGAGGTTAAATGAAAACTAAAAATAAAAACTAAAACTGGAAATAAAAATTTTATTAAACTTTAATGGTAATATTTAAAAAGAGCACAAACTAATAAAAATGATAAAAGCACATAATAAAATTATTAAAAATTAAAGTAAAATTTAAATAAACACATAAGATATAAAAAAAGGTAAGTAAAACTGAAATAAAAGTATATTAAACCTAAATTGTAATATTTGTAAACAACAAAAACTATTAAAAATGGCAAAAGGAAAAATAAAAAATAGAAGATAAATCTCAAAATGAAAGATAATTCTAAATATTAATAAAAACTATAATAGTATGTAAATTATACTAAACACAGTAGAGAGTTTTTAGTGATTTATTTTCTCTCACACACACATTTATTTGTGTGTGTGTGTGTGTGTGAACTGCTGGATCTTCTTCAAGTTCTCTCTCATTCTGTCAGTCTCAGTCTGTAATTAGTGATGAGTTGATTAGAGGTGTGTGTGTGTGTGTGTGTGTGTGTGTGTGTGTGTGCATGCGTGTGTCCAGTGCGAGCTGTAATTTTGCTGTTCCGCTCCACGGACACTCAGGAATGAGCAGGAATTCTGCCAGCCCTCCCGTGTGTGTGTGTGTGTGTGTGTGTGTGTAATAAATGAAAATGTCACTCGATCACTTTTTTGGCTCTGAAATGCCTCCTGGGTATCATTGTGTTTTCACTGGAAACAATGGAATAGAGACGGACAGACAGAGAGACGGACAGACAGAATGCTGGGACGTTTCCCGCTCCTCCCTCGCTCTTCCTATTCTTTGTGTAAAGCGGCCGCAGTCGTTGAACTCGCTGTCGTTTTAATCGTGACAGATGAAATGGAAAGAGCTGGAAGGTTTTATAGGTTCAGATGTTAAACTGGGCGTTGATTGCTAGTGCTCTGTTTTTACAGCGTTAGCGTTCCTCCACCAGACGCCTGTACGGTGATTTAGAGCAAAAACTCATCATAAATACATTACACTGAATTAAATATGTCTGAAATCAAAGTCGCAGTAACGCCGTGTCGCATTCGACCTAATTACGAGTTTCCGAAAAGCGGTTCGTGTCTTTGTCTCGTAATTACAAGTTGGAAACGAGTTGAATTTAATGAAAGAACGCTGTGATGTCACGTCAGAACTACTTCAGCAGTTGAAGGCAGTGAGTTATGAAGCTCTGATCATGTGATCACCTCATGTCTTTGATTATGATGTCCGGTTTATGTCGGTGTGTATTTATATTTGTGAGTGTTTCACTGTCATCCACTCTAAACCGCACATGAGTTTTTCATCAGATCATGTTTTTGAGTTCTGCAGCAGCTGTAAAACCTGTCTCTCTCTCTCTCTCTCTCTCTGTGTGTCTGTCTCTCTCTCAGAGGTGCTGATGAACACGAAGCTAGAAACATCTGATCTGAGATGGACCATCTACCCCAGCGGTGACCCTGAGGTGAGACATGCGCACACACACACACACACACACACACACACACATCTACTTGAACTCAAAGGAGATTCTAGGTTAACAACAACATAAAACTGTGTTTACATGTCCATTAGTATTTTGTAATGGTTTGATTAGGTTGTTTACCCCACAGAATACTAATATAAAAAGATAATCTGCTACAGAATTGCAGAAAAACTTTTTGTGTGATGGAAGCTTGGTATAGCAAGATATAAAACTCAGAATTGTGAGATATAGACAGAATTGTGAAACAAACACAATTAGAGAGAAATAAAACTTAGAACTAGTGAGATATAAAACTTATACTTAAAAATACACCTTTAGAATTAGTCAAGATATAAAAATTTAGTAAGATGAAACTTAAAATTAGTGAGAAATAAAATTTAGAATTAATGAGATGTACAGCTTAGAATTGCTGAGATATGAACTTAAAATTAGTCAGAAATAACTTAAGAATAATAAGAATTAGTGAGACATAGACTTAGAGTTAGTGATTTGTAAAATTAAGAACTAGTGAGATATAAAATTTAGAATTAGTCAAGATTTAAAAATGAAAATTGAGATGTAAATTCAGAATTAGTGAGAATTAGTCAAATTATAAAAGTTAGAATTAGTGAGATATAAAACTTAAAATTAGAGAGCTGTAAAATGTAGAATTGCTAGAATATAAACTTAGAATTAGTCAGATATAAAAGTTAAAATTACTGAGACGTAAACTTAGAATTAGTGATATAAAATTAGTAATTAGTCAAGATATAAAACTTAGATTTAGTGAGATACAAAACTTAGAATTACTGAAATATAAACAAAGTTAGTTAGAAATAAACTAATTAGTGACAAAATTTAGTGAGATATAAAACGTAGAATTAGTCAAGATGTAAAACTTAAAATTAATGAGGCGGAAATGTCGAATGAGTCAAGATATAAAATGTAGAATTAGTAAGATTTAAACTCACAATACTAAGAAGAAAAGTCTGAATTGTGAGATAAAAAAAAAATTATGATATGTAAACATGTAAAAGTCAGAACCATGAGATAAAAAGTCGCTATTATATTTGTATTCTTTAGCAGAGACAGACTACAATCCAGTTACCTTAAAACAATATTCAGATTCCCACTCCTGAAATGAGCCTGTTTTAATGGGAAATGAGTTTATATGTGTTTGTCCAAACTGCAGGGAATTATGGGTGCGAACAGATACGGGGTGTAGGTTGGGTGTTTAGGATCATAAACTTAAACTCATGCAATTCTGAAGAGACAGACAGACTGATTATTTTATAGAATAATTCAAAGAAATCAACGTTAATCAGTGTTTTTATTATAACGATGGTCCGCCGCTTTCCATTTGGTGTTGTCGGCGTATTGAGGGTGGAAAGTGTTCAAGTCCTAATGAAATTACTGTGTAAACTAGTATTTAAACTAATTACTGAGCACTAAACCACTGCCAACATCTGGAATCTCTTGGGAAAAAAACTGCAGGAAAGAAAACACACTATAGCCACAAATGTAGGGATATTCCCATTCCTGCAAACCTATAAAAACTGTTGAGAAAATATCTGAACTGGATTATCCAGCAGAGCTGATGTGCATGTCAACAGCGTCGCTGTTTACAATATTGATAACATCTACTGATTATATTCTGCTGAAAGACGGATATATCTTTATAATGATCTGCAGTAGGTCAGGACATAAATAGAGTCAGTGTGTTTGTAAATTCGGTGTTTGAATGCTCCTTCATTAATGACTCTGATCTTTCTGTCAGTGGGAGGAGATGAGCGGTTTGGACGAGGAAGGGAACAGCGTCCGCACCTTTCAGATCTGTCTGACGGACACGTCGTTGAGTCACTGGCTGCGGACGCGCTTCATCCCGCGGCGCGGCGCGTCTCAGGTGTACGTGGAGATCCGCTTCACCATGATGGAATGTTCCACCATGCCGTCCAGCTTCCGCACCTGCAAAGAGACCTTCAACCTGTACTATTACCAGAGCGACGAGGACACGGCCAGCAGCACACACCCCGCGTGGATGGAGAACCCCTACAGCAAGGTACACACACACACACATACTCACACACACGTTTACAGTGCTGAATTCTAACATTCTCGTTCTTTCACTCTCCTACAGGTGGACACGGTCGCGGCTGACTTCCTGTTGCGTCGCGGCGGAGAGAGGAAGTCTAACGTGAAGACGGTGCGCGTGGGTCCGCTGTCAAAGAAAGGCTTCTACCTGGCGTTCCAGACTCAGGGCGCGTGTATGGCCCTGCTGTCCGTCCGCGTCTTCTTCAAGAAGTGCCCCGCCGTCACCCGCGCGTTCTCCTCCTTCCCCGAGACGCTCCCTCATTCGCTGGTGCAGCAGGCGGAGGGCGTGTGCGTGGCGAACTCCGCCCCCACGGGCCAGAACGCAGCCCCGCCCACCATGTTCTGTGGGGAGGACGGCCAGTGGGTGGGGCCTCCCTCGTCCACGTGTGCGTGTGAACCGGGATACGAGCCGGGGGACTCCGACCGCTGCAGAGGTGAGTGACGTGCCGTCGATCGATCGGATGTTCGCGGGTCAGATCTGCGCTGATAGAAACGGCAGGAAATTACATCAGCAAACTCTGGTCACGTTTGTGTGCGATGTGCGTCAGGTGATCTGTGCGCCGTTAAATTGCAAGATATAAACAGAAGTGTGAAATAAATGCAGAATTAGTCCGATATAAAGCTTAGATTTAGTGAGATGTAAACTTACAGTAAGTCAGATATAAAACTTAGAATTAGTGAGAAATAAACTAAAGTTTATGAAGTTTTAGTAATTGTGTGTTTTTGTAATTTTTATTAGTTTTTGTTTAGGTCTATATAGTTTTTATTATTTTTATTTCATTTCTTTGTTTGTTTTAGTTATTTTAGTGCATCAGGTTAAAGTAGACATGAGAAGTGTTGACTTGAAAACTACCGGAAATAAATTAAGTTTCCTGAATTTTACTTTATTTCAGTTAACGTTTATTTTATTTTAGGTAGTTAAATGTAATACTAAATATAATACCCCGAACTGCGTGCATACGTTAACTTCACGTATACTGTAAAAAAACATGCAGTAAAAACTTCAGTCCTGAAATTGAAGTGTAATTAAATTGACTGTACAAGTCATTTCTTAAATGATATAAAACTGACTTTAAAAATTGAGCTGAATCTCATATAATTTAAAACGTAGAGTTAAAACTTATCAAAATATTTTGTTGAGTTAAAATAATGGAAGAACATGTTACCATTACTATTTGGTTGCATTTACAGTGTAAAGCAATATATTTAAGATATTATGAACATTAACATCATGATTTTTTTGTAAAGCTGCTTTGAAATGGTGTTTGTGCGTGTGAGAGAAATTCTATAGAAAGTTGTTTGACTTTGTTGTGGTTTCCAGGAGCTTTGAGTCTGTTCATGTATGCATATATACACAAAACAATTTAAATAAGAAATAAGATTTAAATACATTTAAATGTATTTCTTTCTCTCAATTCTGCTTTTCACTGTTCTCTCGCATGTGTGTGTGTGTGTGTGTGTGTGTGCGTGTGCGTGCGTGTGTGTGCGTGCGTGTGTGTGCGTGCGTGTGTGCGTGTGTTTGCGTATGTGTGTGTGCTCAATGAGCTCTTGGTTTTCTGACCTGTTTTTACTGACCCGAAACGATTGGTTAAGAGGAAGTTCTTTAAAACAGAAACGGTCCGAATGAAGACGCGTTCACGGGTCCCGTTCAGGTGTTACTTGTGTGTGTGTGACGTTTCTAAACCAGTATGTTAATGAGCCGTGTGTCCTGCAGCACATGTAACAGCTCCGTCTCTCTGTTTCTCTTTCTGTCCTAACGAGAAAAGCAAGCCGTCTGGATTCTGCACTCGTCTCATTTAGTCGCGTTCAATCTAAAGCAGCTGTGTTTATCCTGAACGCCCGCTCTCTCTCTCAGTGTGTGTGTGTGATGTTTTAATAGAGCTTGATGAAATGCTCTTTTAATGAGCAGGAATTGGTCTGTGGGGTGTGGCTGAGGATTATGGGTAATGCGATCTGTCTCTCTCTGCTCCGTTCCTCTTTCTTCTTCTCTCCAGAGGAACGTGTGTTGTTCTGCTGTCGTTTCATCTGAGTGTAACTAGATCGACTGCAGATGACGATAATCACGCTGATCGATATTTCATTGCTGTCGTTAATCGATTCTTTATTACAGTGGGTAAAATCACTTTGGTTTGGTTAATTGTTCAGGAATGTGTAACAGTAAGACAAACACAGCCTAAACACACAAACACACCTGTGAGAGTCAAAACAACTGCACATGAACACATCTGGACAGCACTGCTCGATTTTCAATCACTTCAATCATTTTGTCTTTTGTAGCAGAGGAGCTTTTGTCACTTTTAACTCACTGCTGCAGCCCTCAACCTTTAACTACACACACACACACACACACACACACACACTGAGTCTGCAGCAGGTGGCTGAATTAGTTTTTACTAATTACACTTTGTATTGGCCTTCCCTTTTGTGTGTGTGTGTGTGTGTGTGTGTGACGCCCCGTCTGACTCTATTATTTGAGTACAACAGCCGGGTCATTGAGGGCCTGAGACCAGATTGAGTCTGTTTAACCAACACCACCCCCAAACACACACACACACACACACACTTATGCATGCATACAAACACACACATTTAGTGTGAAAGCCAAGCGTCAATGTTAATTTGGTGTTTTTATATATATATATATATGTATGCGTATATATAGTTGTAAGTTAGCTTTTGTTTTTATATTTTCATTTTATGTTTTTTTTTTTTTTTTTTTTTTTTTTTTGCTCAAGATTTGCTCAAGAGTTATTGTTTTTGGCCCATGTAATTTTAATTTTAATTTTGTGACAGTAACAGCACTGTCATTTCGCTGTCTATATTACTGTGTTTATTGATGTATGTTGTCTTGTTTCTCTCGCTGGGTTTGTGTTGTTTGAAAACGTTTTGAGAAAGCACTTTGCATAATTTTAAAAGCACTATATAAATATGTATTACTGATTGATTGATGTTTAAAAATATCATGATAATAATGTGATCCATTGTGTTTTCTTTGAATTATTGAAATACTGTGACAGTTTTTAATAACATTTTGGATTTGTTTTTATTTTTTATGTATTTTTTTTGTTTTCATTTAAAGTTTGAGTCATTTAGTTGTCTTTTGTCTTTTTTTATGTATTTTTATTTCAGTTTTAGTACATTTTTATTTCACTTATTTTAGTACAGTAAGTTAAAGTTAATGAAAATGGAGAAATGTTGCTTTGGCAACTAAGTAGTTACATATGAGACCCTTGACCACAAAACCAGTCGAAATGTTTTTAATTCTTTAATCAACAATCTTTCCATTGAGATTCAACTATTTGAAAATCTGGAATCTGAGGGTGCAAAAAAAACCCAAAATATTGAGAAAATCACCTTTAAAGTTGTTCAAATCAAGTTCTTAGCAATGCATATGACTAATCAAAAAATAAGTTTTGATATATTTACGGTAAGAAATTTTTAAAATATCTTGATGGAACATGATCTTTACTAAATATGCTAATAATTTTTGGCATAAAAGAAAAATCAATAATTTTAACCCATACAGTGTATTGTTGTCTATTGTTACAAATGTACACGTGATACTTAAGACTGATTTTGTGTTCCAGGGTCACATATAAGTTTAAAAACTTGCATAAATATCGTTTTATTGTAAAAATGACAAATGTTTTAATTTTAGGTATCTGTAATGACTAACTATGAGCATCCTAGTAGCAGACTGCTGTTTCAGACGGGTAGATTGACAAGTTAATGAGCATGTTTGTGTGTTTTGTGTTCATATGTAGCGTGTGGACTGGGCCAGTATAAAGTGTCTGTCGGTGGGAGTTTGTGTCGTGTGTGTCCAGACAACAGTAACACATACTATCCTGGATCCAGTGTGTGTTTGTGTCGCCCAGGATTCCACCGCGCTCCCAGCGACCTTCCTGATTCAGCCTGCACCAGTAAGACTCTTACACACTCACTCACACATATGCGTGTGTGTGTGTGTATATGACCTTTGACCTCTGACCTGTTCTTGCAGAACCGCCGTCGGCTCCGCGCAGCATCATCTATCAGATCAACGATACGGTGGTGATGCTGGAGTGGTCGGAGCCGCTGGACCGCGGCGGGCGCTCCGATCTGTCCTACAGCATAGAGTGTGCGCGCTGCAGAGGCGCCGCGTGCGTCCCGTGTGCGGACAGCGTCACCTACAAGCCGGGGCAGGTGGACGTGAGCGCCAGGCGCGTCGTCATCCGTGGGCTCCTCCCACACACCACCTACACCTTCACCATCCTCGCCCAGAACGGAGTGAGCGCCGCCAGTCACGCGAGCCCCGCCTCCAGCTCCGTCAACATCACCACCAGCAGAGACGGTCGGTGACTCAGAACGACCATAACCATAACAATAACTGTCACCATACAGCCTTAATAATCACTCTAACGTCACGCCACAACTATAACTATAAAGCTTTAATAATCATAATAATTCTGTAAGAGTAGGGAATCTGCACTACTAGTTATCATTATAGTTAAAATTGTAGTTATAAAGGTGTGTGTGTGTGTGTGTGTGCAGTGGCTGTTCCGGTGTCTGGTATCAGGAGGACTAAAGCGTCTGAGAGCAGCATCTCCATCAGCTGGACGGTTCCTCCGCAGACGCACCACAGCATTCAGGAGTATCAGCTGCGCTACACTCTGAAGGTGAGACGGACGCACATCTGCAGCCACACCTGCTCAGCGCTCTACGCTTACTTTTCTTTTTAGGAGCACTTAAAAAATTTAGGAGCACTTAAAAAAATTTCAGGAACACCTTCTAATCAATCTAAAAAACTGGTTAAAAATTAGCCTTTGCATTACGAGGTGATATTTGACTCCTTCAAGTGATTTACAGGGGAATTTTGTTTTTACCTTTGTAATGGCATTTTTCTAACTTTATTAAAAGTATGTCATTTTTTATGTTAAATAAAAAAAATCATATTTTATAAGCGTTTTAAAATTTTTAATTAACCCTTAAATGCGTGACTGTTTCGCCAATTGTTATTACATTTAGCGACCCGGACCTACATATCCAGCGCAGATGGATCTCTAACTGCTGCAATAGCAAAAAACTCTCTTGATATTTTAAGAACAATTACAGAAGAATAAAAAAATTGAAACTTAGAAGGGTTCAATTTGGGCAGATGATTGTACCGTCGCCGTCATCGTCAGAGCGCACTTCCACAGTACATTCAGCATCTGGCTCATATTCACAAAACTGTCATTTTAAATGACTTCAAAATCATTATTTTGATTGCTGGCAGCTTATTCAACACATCCACTATCAAGTGACAGTTACATTTATATTTTATTCCATACAGTTATTGTTCTGCAGTAAAGCCATTTAATCCAATTCAATTTTTGCTGATGATATTCTTTTGTTTCATGCCTGTGATATTTATGTGTGAAACGTTGTATCAGTATTGTCTATTACACAGTGCCACCTTGAGGAATAAAGCTGAATTGCATGCATTTAGTCATCAGATATTTTACATATTTTTGCGCATGGAAAATATGCTTACACAATTAAACACCTCAGGTCTCTAGCGACCCTATACATCTTTTACAAAAATTAGATTCGTTTAAAGAAAACGCACGTTCATTCATAAAGGAAACAGCGCTGTGTTTGAATGGAGATGTGCAGCGGCTCAGTTGTGACTTGTTTCGAACTATTTTTGATGATGAAATAGAGCAAAATCAGACAATAGTGTTACAGTCAGGCAATGTGAGTCACTTCATATGAACTTCTTGTTTATTGAGCTGTTGTATTAAATCAGTATCTCATTTACAAACATGAAGAAGTTCATCTTAGTTCATCACGATCTCACAATGTTCCATTATAATGAATGAATCTCTCTACACTGCACAATCAATCTCTTATTCACACTGTTTATGAGAGGACTGGTGAGATACGTGTGTGATTCATTACTCGACGTTTCAAAAACCCATAGAAACTATTGAATCTCCCCTCAGCGCAAACACAGGTATGCTGATGGATCAGTCGCACTGATGCTCCGAAATATTTTTTCATAGTTGCACGCAGTAGGCACACAAATGGTTGCAATGTAGTGTCTGCCTGCTCTGTGTGTTTGTGTATGTTCCACCTGTGCTTGACCCCTGACCTCTGACCTGTGTGCTGTAGGATCAGGATGACGGATGGCAGTACATCAGCAGTAAAACCAACTCTGTGGTTCTGAACGATCTAAACCGCGCGTCACACTATCAGGTGCAGGTCAGAGCCAGAACCGCAGCGGGATACGGACACTTCAGCCCCACCGCCACCATCAGCACACTACCTGACGGTACACACACACTGCATTCTCACACACACACACGCACACACGTGTCTCATGTGAATCTAACAGTGTGTCTCTCTCAGATGAAGAATCTCCGTCGCGGCTGCTGCTCACCGGTGTGCTGGTCACTATAGGAGTGCTCCTGCTCATCGCCGTGGTGATCATTGCCGTCTTCTGCTTCAGGTGAGATCTGATTGGTGCTTGAATGAGGGGGCGGAGCCAGGGCTTTGGTTTAATATAACTATGTGCTCACTATGTAGTGAAGGAGCGAGTGATTTCAGACACAAACTGTTTGCAGTATCCAAGGTTCCTGTGGGGTTTGGAGAAGTATTGAATTTGATTCAAGTATTTTTTCAGGTCTGGAAAAGTATGGAAAAAAGAAAGCAGAGTATGGAATGTATGCCTGTGTTTAGTTTTTTTAGAATAGAAAAGTAAGAATTTAATGAAAATAAATGTAGTTTAGTGATTGTTAAATATGACTTTTAATGCACTTTTTCATTATATGCAAAATGCAGGTTATAAGCATTTTAGGTTTTTTTCAAGCCTTTTGCAAAAAGAAAAAAATATACATACTATATGTGCGCACAAGAAACTATTCAACTTGATTCTTAAACACTGATTGACCTATTGTGCATCAGCCCATTTCAGTGTGGTTTCTTTGCCACCACAGACTATGCATTAAAGACACCTAAGGCCTTGAAATATGGCGTACTGCCCTAACGAAAGCCACATTTCAAACACTTTTTTTTTTTTACAGTACCAGTCTTTTTTAGAGACCTTTGAACCGCAAATTTTGTCATCAGCCCATTTTGCGTCATGGTTTTTCTGCCACACAGAGGATGTGTTAAATTGGACGTTAGGCTTTGATATTAGAGGACCTACCATAAGAACAGACTAGTTTTGAGCAAGCAGATCTCTGCTTCCATGCTCTCATTTTATTCATAGTAAGATGGCAGTGATGCACAAAGAAAATAGGTTCTATAAAACTGGAAACTGTAATGCATACACACCCAAAAAATTCCCATGCGCATGCAGTTTCTCGAGGGCACAAGAACGTTTCTTGCGTGCATGTGAAAGTCTGTATTATGTAGTTATTTATTTTTTAATATTTGTTGTTTTAGGGGCTCTCCATGTCGTCACTTCGAGGAAAATTTTAAAAAATATATATTAAAAACTCTGCTGTATACCAAATAAAAAGCTGAAAATAATGCTCTATGAGCCATTTATGTTAAATATGGTCTGAAAAAAAAACTACTGAGAGGTTTGGAAATTTGAGTCTGGAAAAGTATGGAAATTCTGGAAATGGAAAATGTGTAGTAATACCAGTAAATGTTGTCCTTGTGGGGACATTTTTTGGTCTCAATGAGGAAACAGGTTTATAAATCACACGGAATTGTTTTACGGGCATAAAAAATGCCTGTAGTTTAGTGTGAGGGGTAGGTTGAGGCGTGGGGTTAGAAAATACAGTTTGGACAGTCGAAAGACCATTACACCTATGGAATGAACCCATAATGATAGGAATACCAGTATGTGTGTGTGTGTGTGTGTGTGTGTGTGTGTGCGCTCTTGGGGTCAGATTCATTGTTCCAGTAAGAGTCTGTATGGAGACAGCACTGGGTGGACACATCCTGTTCCCTTCACACACACACACACACACACACACACTCAGGTAGTGAATGTATGTTGTTTCCAAAAGTTTTTTTGTCAGATGTAAAGCAGATTGACAAATAAAGTAAATAATATTTATACAAATAATAAATGAACACAATTATTAAATATATTTTTCATATAATTAATATATTATTTACTGTATTTCTCAGTCATTTTTCTACGGAAGCCCATTTCCTACACTAAATAAAACATTTTTAAAAAAGGTTATTGCGACTTTTTGTCTATATAAACTCATATAAACTCGCAACTGCAAGAAACAAAATCAGAATTGTGAAATAGAAAGTCGCCAATCTGTGAACATATCTGAATCTGTCCATTTTTTCTCCTCAGAACTGGTGTTTATAACTCACAATTTCTCGTTTATGTTTCACAATTCTGAGGAAAAAAGAATTGTGAAAACAAACAGTTGTGAGCTTATATCTTGCAGTTCTGACTTGATAACTCACAACTGAGTTAATATCTCACAGAGTCAGAATTACAAGTTTATTCAAGTTTTATTCAGTTGTGGAAACAGCCTTCCATGTTTTTGCCCTGATCAGCAGGTTTATGTTATTTCTACAGACAGTATCATTTGCCCAGACAGTTTTCTGGTGACATCACTGCTGCTAACAACACAACGCTATCAAACTACATCTGACAACACACGCAGACGCTCGAGGTCATGTGACACGAGTGTGTGTGTGTGTGTGTGTGTGAGGCTGGTAAAGAGAGAGCGAACAGCTGCAGGGTCTCTCGCACAACAGGCAGAAACTCACACGAGTCATGAGAGAGGAATTCTGTCAAACAAACACACACAGCCTGTGTAATCCAATCACACGTAAACACACAGTCGGTCTGTCTGTCTAAACACGCGTGTGTGTGTGTGTGTGTGTGTTTTAAAGGCGCTCCAGCCGCACGCGGGATCCGGACCCGGATAAGAGCGGCCAGTTCCTGATGGGTCAGGGTGAGTGTGACGTCTTCTGATCAGGAATGTGCTTTACTGTGGTAAATCTGTCAGCGCTCACTGCTGATTTATGCTGTTTACATGTGAGAGCGATGAAGACGCATGAACGATTGTGACACCACCAACAGAAACGTGTTATTACGGTTAATATGAGTTCATCAGTTGTTTACTGTTGCCGGGCGACGGGCGGATGCGTTACTGCGGATTGAGACTCGTCAACAACATGAAATGTGCTTCATGTGGCAACTTATTATTTTGACTAAACTCATATGAATGAATATTAGTAAACTTGAATGATAAGGTTGACATAAGTTCATACAAACAAAAAATTTGATCAGGTAGGAGAAAACTGAAATTCATCTGTTCTAAAATTTTAGTATTATTTATTTATTTAAAAAATAACTGTTATTAAATTTTTTTTGCTTATTTATAGAAATAAGTGATATAACATACTTTTTAAATAATTTTTACATAATTAAATATAATTTATAATTGAGAAATGAAGTCATATTATTGTCATATAATTAAATATTATTTATGATTTGCAAATGCCAAACTGACTAAAAACATGCTGAAGTGTAAGCCAGTCACAACTATACATGCTCACTAAAATCAGTCAGATTTACCTCTAGGTTTGGTGTAGCAGTGCTTCCTGAAAATCCAAACCGTTAACCACAGGGTTATTATTGGTAAATAAAACTAAAATCAAAAAAAAAAAAAATTCATTACATGGAATAAAATATACATTAATTAAATATCAGTTATGAGTTTTTAAGTTATAAATACATTTTTTTTTCTACAGTTTTTGAACAGTAAGATTTGTTTTATTTTTTTTAAAGAAGTCTCTTCTGCTCACCAAGCCTGCATTTATATGATCTAAAATACAGCAAAAGCAGTAAAATTGTAAAATGTTTTTACTATTTAAAATAACTGCTTTTTTTTATTTGAATACATTTTAATATGTATTTTGTTCCTATGATTTCAAATCTTAATTTTCAGCATCATTACTCCAGTCTTCAGTGTCACATGATCCTTCAGAAATCATTCTAATATGCTGATCTGCTGCTCAGCAAACATTTATGATTTTTATTATCAATATTTAAAACAGTTGAGTCATTTTTTTCAGGATTCTTTGAATAAAAAGCATTTATCCGAAATAAAAAGGATTTGTAACATTATACGCTATACCATGCAAAAGCTTGGAGTTAGTATGTATATATGTATAGTGTGTATATATATATATATATATATATATATATATATATATATATATATATATATATATATATATATATATATATATATATATATACTTTTTTTTTTTTTTGATAAGGAAATTATAGAAATTAATGCTTTTATTTAGTAAGGATGCTTTATGTTACGAAAGATTTCCAGTTTAAATAAATGCTGTTCTTCTGAAATTTCTATAAGAAACATGAGAAATTCTACTCAGCTGTTTTCAACATAATAATCATAAATGTTTGTTGAGCAGCAAATCAGCATATTAGAATGATTTCTGAAGGATCATGTGACACTGAAGACTGGAGTAATGATGCTGAAAATTCAGCTTTGTGATCAGAAATAAATTACATTTTCAAAAATATTTAAATAGAAAGCAGTGATTTTAAATAGTCAAAATATTTCAAAATATTACTTTTTTTTCTGTACTTTGTATCAAATAAATGCAGGCTTCGTGAGCAGAAAAGACTTCTTTAAAAAACATTCAAAACTTTTGACTGGTAGTGTATATCTGAACATTTGTTCGTTTTTATTTGAGTTTTAGTTAATACGTTGAATTAAACTAAATGAAACTGAGAAGTGGTTTAATATTTGACCTCTTTATGTAACAAACGTGTTTTTCATGTAACCGTGAGAAGAGCTCATAATGCAGCGTTTCAGACATTGTTGAGATGTTTTGTTGTGGTTCTGGTTTAATTGTTTGTGTGTTTCTCACAGGGATTAAAGTGTACATCGATCCGTTCACGTACGAGGATCCCAACGAGGCGGTGAGGGAGTTCGCCAAAGAGATCGACGTGTCGTTCGTGAAGATCGAGGAGGTGATCGGCGCCGGTGAGAACCGTGTGTGTGATTGTTGAGCGCAGGTGTGGCGCGGGGCTCGTGTTTCTGCGTGAACAGCAGTAATATGGGACGCGCACACCCGATGAAAGCGCGGATCACGTTACGCCATTGTGCGCGTGCGAATCTGATAGTCTTCATATGTGATCTGTGCACACAGGTGAGTTCGGCGAGGTGTGTCGAGGCCGGCTCAAGGTTCCCGGGAAGAAAGAGAACTACGTGGCCATCAAGACCCTGAAGGGCGGCTACACGGACAAGCAGAGGCGGGACTTCCTGTCTGAGGCGTCAATCATGGGGCAGTTCCAGCATCCCAACATCATTCACCTGGAGGGAGTGATCACAGCTTCCTGTCCCGTCATGATCCTGACCGAGTACATGGAGAACGGCGCGCTGGACTCGTTTCTGAGGGTCAGTACCTGACTGTCTCTGTCTGATGTGTTGCCAGGGTTGTGGTTTTCCCACACAATTGGGCTGTTTTGAAAATGCAGTCACTGGAAAAATTACAGAGTCATGGATTGCTTTTTGTTTGGGCTACTTTTGTAATTTTGTACTGCGGCAGACTAAAGCGTATCTATAGATAAATAAAACTAAAAAAATAGATACTTTTACTAATGCGTATTATACTTGGAATATATATATCTGGCAACTTAAGACCAGGAAAAATAAAGTGGATTTCATGGGGCCCTAAATTAAAATTTGGCTTGACAAGAATTAATGGAAGAGAAAAAAAAAAAATAATAATAATAATAATAAAAAAAAATATATACTACCGTTCAAAAGTTTGGCATCAGTAAGACTTGTCATGTTTTTTAAAGAAGTCTCTTCTGCTCATCAAGGCTGCTTTTATTTAATCAAAAATACAGAAAAAAAACTGTAATACTGCAAAATGTTATTGCAATATAAAATAATGGTTTTTATTTTAATCTACTTTAAAATATAATTTATTCCTGTGATGCGCAGCTGAATTTTCAGCATCATTACTCCAGTCTTAAGTGTCACACGATCCTTCAGAAATCATTCTAATATACTGATTTATTATTAGAATTATCAGTGTTGGAAACTGTTGTGCTGACAAATATTGTTTGGAGCCTGTGATTCGTTTTGTTCAGGATTCTTTGATCAATAACAAGTTAAAAAGAACAGCATTTATTCAAAATATAAATCTTTTTTTAACAATGTAAATCTGTGCTATCACTTTTTATTAATTTAACACATCCTTGGTGAATAAAACTATAAATTTCTTTCAAAAAAAGAAAGAATAAAAATATACTGACCCAAAACGTTTCATCAGTAGTGTATATTGTTAGAAAACCTTTCTATTTTGAATAAATGCTGTTCTTTTTAACCTTTTATTGATCAAAGAATCCTGAAAAAATGATCACAGGTTCCAAAAAATATTAAGCAGCAGAACTGTTTCCAACACTGATAATTCTGATAATAAATCAGAATATTAGAATGATTTCTGAAGGATCATGAGACACTGAAGACTGCAGTAATGATGCTGAAAATTCAGCTTATAAAAATAAAAAATAAAAATCTGTTTTTAATGTGTATTAAAATAGAAGAACGTTGTTTTGCCTCATAATATTTCACAATATAACTCTTTTCTGTATTTTTGATCAAATAAACGCAACCTTGTTGAGCATAAGAGACTTGTGATTGGACAGGGCAAAAATGTGGCTCGTTTTCATTTGTTTTGGGTGGGTTTTGAATAATCTTTGGGCTGGAAGGTTTTCTGGGATCTGGCAACCCTGCTCACCCGTGTCTCTCTCTCTCTCTCTCGGTGTGCAGCTGAACGACGGTCAGTTTACGCCCATCCAGCTGGTTGGGATGCTGCGTGGGATCGCGTCCGGTATGAAGTACCTGTCGGAGATGAGTTACGTTCACCGGGACCTGGCGGCGCGCAACATCCTGGTCAACAGTAACCTGGTGTGTAAGGTGTCCGACTTCGGCCTGTCCCGATTCCTGACGGAGAACTCGTCCGACCCCACGTACACCAGCTCACTGGTGAGAATCTGCTGCTGACGAACACTCCAGTGCACGTTCTGATCACCAGAACCCTGACACAAATCATTGAAATACAGGAATCTTCATTAGCTTGAGAAACCAACATACTCATCCTGTTTAAACCAAACCTACAGCTACAGTCATGCTACTGACTTACTAATCATGACAGAAACACGCTCGCAACATGCTAGTAACATGCTAATCATGCTAGTAACATGCTAGCAGCATGTTAGTGACTTGCAAGTCATGGTAGAAACATGCTAGCAACATGCCAGTAACATGCTAATCACGTTAGAAACATGCTAGTAGTGTGCTAATCATGCTAGTAACATGTTAATAGTGCTAGCAACATGCTAGTAACATGCTAATCATGCTAGAAACATAGTAGCAACGTGCTGGTAACATGCTAATCATGCTAGTAATATGTTAATCATGCTAGAAACAGACTAGCAACATGCTAGCAACTTACTAGTCATGTTGGAAACATGGTAACAATATGTTAATCATGTTAGTAATGTGAATCATGCTAGTAACATGCTAATCATGCTAAAAATGCTAGCAACATGCTAATCATGTTAGTAACATGTGAATCATGCAAGCAACATGCTAGCAACTTGCTGGTCATGCTATAAACATGCTAGCAATATGGTACTAACATGCTAATCATGCTAGAAACATGCTAACAACTTGCTAGTCATGCCAGAAACATGCCAATCATGCTAGAAACATACTAGCAACATGTTAGTAACATGCTAATCATGCTAGTAACTTGTTAATCGTGCTAGTGACAAGCTAGTCGCGTGTTAATCGTGCAAATAATGTTAAACATGATAGAAAAATAGTTGAAACATGCTAACTACATGCTAATCATGCTAGCAACATGCTAATCATCTGATCTATCTATAGAAGGTTTCAAACTTTCAAGCTTTCACAGCTGCTGTAAACTTTCACACTAGGATTTCAGTCTTGCCAAATTGTGGCACGCGCTCATTAAACAAGATCTTGATCTTTTGTGACGCTCAGAGTTTGGGTTTGTTTGTCAGGGCGGGAAGATCCCGATCCGCTGGACGGCGCCCGAAGCCATCGCCTTCCGTAAGTTCACGTCGGCGTCGGACGTCTGGAGTTACGGCATCGTCATGTGGGAGGTGATGTCGTTCGGAGAGAGACCCTACTGGGACATGAGCAACCAGGACGTGAGTGAGATTCCACAAACCCTTTGATCTGACGTGTAGAGAGCCAATGAGTGTGTTCTGTGACGGTGATGATGACGACGTGTGTTTGTGTGCAGGTGATCAACGCCATCGAGCAGGACTACCGCCTCCCTCCTCCCCCAGAATGCCCTGCGTCTCTGCACCAGCTCATGCTGGACTGCTGGCAGAAGGAGAGATCGTCCCGTCCGCGCTTCTGCGCCATCGTCTCCGCGCTCGACCGACTCATACGAAACCCGGCCTCGCTCAAGATCACGGGACGCATCCCTGACGGGTCAGTGCCGCCACACTACGACACGTGTGTGCGTGTGTGCGTGTGTGTGCGTGTGAGTAACAGGAAGTGTTTGGGTGGGAGGCCGAAGTGGAAGTCGATCACCTTCACTGCTGCATCCTGCACTTTCCATTCTAAATGTGAACGGATGACAGTCGCTGAAATATTCCAGCCATCTATGAAACATCCGCACTCACTAAACACCTTCCTTACATTCAAGAGCAGTGTAAACAACACAACACACACACACACACACACACACACACACCATCGTTAAAAGAAATCACTTCTGCTCAGAGAGGCTGCATTTATTTGATCAAAAATACAGTAAAAATGTGAAATATCTGTTAAACTAATTTATTTCTGTGATGCGCAGCTGAATTTATCAGCATCATTACTCCAGTCTTCAGAAATCATTCTAATATGCTGATTTGCTGCTCAACAAACATTTCTGATTATTAGTAATGTTGAAAACAGTTGTGCTGCACAATATTTGTGTGGAAACTGTCATACATTTTATCTTCCTGGATTCACAGATGAACAAAGTTCAAAAGAACAGCATTTATTTGAAATGGGAGTCTTTTGTGATTGACGTGTGTCTCTGTGTCTCTCAGTCCGTCTCATCCTCTGCTGGACCAGCGTCCTCCGCCGGCGCTCTCTCACTGCAGCTCAGTGGGCGACTGGCTCCGGGCAATCAAGATGGAGCGATACGAGGACAACTTCCTGCAGGCCGGATTCACCTCCATCGAGCTCATCTCACACATCTCCACCGAGTGAGTGTAACACACACACACACACACACACACGCACATCACACACACACAACACACATCACACACACACAACACAAGCACGACACACACGTCACCAGAGACATGATGTCAAGTCAGATTTCTACAGATTCACAGTAATAAACATAATAAACAGGAAGAGCTGCAAAATTAATCAAATATGAAACTAATTCAGTTTCAGTCAACATTAGTCATTCAGATGAACTCAGCTCAAGTTTTGTTCTCATCTGATCTAAAAAAAAAAAACAAAAAACGTAATTTCTCATTTACATTTAGTTGAACTTGATGTACTACAGTAACTAAAACTAAACGTTAATAAAAACTGTTAAAAAATAAGAAATGACAAATATCAGACTAATAAAATGACAAAAACACAATAAAATTACCATAACTTTACCTAAAATGAAAATGAAAAGAAAATATAAAAATAAAAATACAATTATTAATAAAACTGTATAGACATTTTAAAAACGCAAAAATAAATACAAATTACAAAAATATTTAAATAAAACTGATCAAAATATAAAAAATATTAAAATATAAAATTAAATATTAAAAATATTAATAAAAACTATTTTAAAAACATCAAAAACAAATACAAATAAAAAGTTAAATACCAAAACTTTAACTGAAATTACAATCAAAACCAAATATGAAAATAAGAACTAATTCAGAATATCAATAAAACTATAGACATTTTGAAAACTGATAGAAATTACAAAAAACAACAAAATTATAACTTATAATGAAAACAAAATACAAAAATAAAAACCTATTTAAAATATGAATAAAAACTTATATAGACATTTTTAAAAAATGACAAAAACAAATGTGACAAAAGTGTAACACTTTAACTACATTTTAAATTGAACCTTAAAATATTAAAACAAAATCCAATCCACAATGTAAACAAAAGTGATTGCAGTAATTTAGTAATGTCATATGTGACCCTCGACCACAAAACCAGTCACAGCAGTCAGTCTCCAAATTTGAATACATGAGCTTTCCATTGATGTGTGGTTTGTTAGGGACAATATTTGGCTGAGATACAACTCTGGAATCTGAGGGTGCAAAAAAATCAAAATGTTGTGAAAATCACCTTGAAAGTTGTCCGAATGAAGGTCTTAGCAATGTATATTACTAATCAAAAATGAAGTTTTGATATATTTACAGTAGGAAATTTACAAAATGTCTTCATGGAACATGATCTTTACTTAATATCCTAATAATTTTTGGCATAAAAGAAAAAATCAATAATTTTGACCCATACAGTGTATTGTTGTCTATTGCTACAAATAAACCCGTGATAGTTAAGACTGGTTTTGTGCTCCAGGGTCACATGTAATATCACATGTAATAGTGCACAGTGTGTTTTAATGGTGCTGTTGTGTTTTGTTCAGGGATCTTCTACGGATCGGCGTGACTTTAGCGGGACACCAGAAGAAGATTCTGTCCAGCGTCCAAACGCTGCGGGTTCACAGCGGCTCCCTGCGGTACTGACGCTTCCCAGCATTCCCTGCTTCTGTTACAAGCTCTTACGGATCGGACCGATCGACCAATCACTGTGGACTATCATAGAACCAGCCAATCAGAGTCCAGCATTCAGGAGAAAGACTGACAGACGTTTATTCTCGTTTCACTCAGACTGACGTCTCAGGAGCGTCTCGTGAAGAGACGGACGGCGTTACGTCGCACGCTTCCGCACGGACATAAGAGGATGACGTGTTACTGTTGCCGTGGTGACGCCGCTGCATTCTGGGAGCTTAATTGGATCTTCACATTGAAGATTCATTATAATTATTATTATAAAGTGAGATTATTTTGTAATTATTATTTTGTACGTATCAAAACAGCACAAATAATGAACGAATGTTTGTTTAGCAAAAGTACTGTGGGAGCTGTCAATCAAACCGAGTGTAATCCGTGTGACCAATCACATTAAAGATCTGCACTGGCCCCTCCCACCAGAGCTGCCCCAGTGTGTTTGTGTTTGTTTTACTGACCAATCAGCTTCATCACAGCTTCTTAAAGACGACTAGCATTCAAAACACTGGGTTCCTTCTCTGTTAATCATCAGCACTAAACAGAACAATTTAGGTCTCGTTTTTAAAAACCACACCTGCTCATTTTAACTGTAGAGTGTGTGTGTGTGTGTGTGTGTTTTCTAGAGAACTGAATCTCAGAGTTGGTGTGAATCAGACACAGAGACGTTCAGGACCTTAAAGTAGCTTCAGATCTTTTCTTCTGCATTGTGACATAAATCTGAGAATAATGGATTATTGACAAAACATGGAGGACAGAACTGAATGGCTGGATGTTGAGATGTGGGTGTGGCGTATGCAGATTAGTGTGCGCTTGAGGGGCGGAGCTTATTAGCACTGATTGATTGGAGGAATCCTGCACATGACACAGAGAGAAGAAGATCCAGTGATGACATCCTGAATCGTTCACAATGAGATCAATAATATGTTTAGAACACAGTATTGTCAAGTTTTGTTTACTCATGAATTAAAAATCCTATCATAAAACCCATAGGATAGTCTTGAGGGAATCAACTTCACCAATTTCACAAGTCAGTTTGACTTTTTATTTGTTTTTAAAATGCTTGAAACATTCATTTCGTCTTGAAATTTGGTGAATGTTCCTCATTTAGGTTCATGAATGTGCTGAGTTTGAACACAGATTTTGAAAAGCCTTTACAGATTTGATTCAGTGTAATTGATGTACACATCAGTTGTGTTGTGGTCAAACTGACTCCCATTGGTTTTCACGTAATAAGTAATAAACTTTATTTTTTTATTTACTCAGCTTTATTGTAGCTTTTCAAACACTGAAATATGAAATACATGAGAACTTTCTGAGTCACCACAGGAAAAATGCTACTTATAATAAGTTTTTATTCTGTGTCTGCAGCTCTACAGGTCAGACACTGAGGTGAGTTGCTGTTTTTGTCTCTTCTGAGGAAGATTCATTCATTCATTTGCCAATGAACCACATAGACATTTCAATCAGATTTATTCATGTTCATCCGATCTCATTTTGTAAGTGACTCTTCTTTCTGTTTAAAGATGTTTTCTTTGGACTGTTTGACTACTCAACAAGGAATATAGCTTAATTTTTGTTTCCTGCTATAGCTTCATATAAATAAACACAATTACTTTATTTGATCTACACAAGTACATTGAAACTTTCCAAAGCTTGAACTTAATCCTAAAGCAGTGAAAACTACATCTCTGTAAAAGAAATTAGGAAAAACAAAAACATTTACCCGATGTTCCAATCTAAATCAAATGATTTGTGAAATCTCCTTTAAGTTCCAATCTAAAGTGATTCGCGAACACGCTCCGAAGTTGCGATCCGAACAAAGTGATTCACGAACACGCTCTGAAGTTGCGATCCGAATCAAATGATTCGCGAACACGCTCTGAAGTTGCGATCCGAATCAAATGATTCGCGAACACGCTCTGAAGTTGCGATCCGAATCAAATGATTCGCGAACACGCTCCTGAAGTTGCGATCCGAATCAAATGATTCGCGAACACGCTCTGAAGTTGCGATCCGAATCAAATGATTCGCGAACCCGCTCCGAAGTTGCGATCCGAACAAAGTGATTCGCGAACACGCTCTGAAGTTGCGATCCAAATCAAATGATTCGCGAACACGCTCTGAAGTTGCGATCCAAATCAAATGATTCGCGAACACGCTCTGAAGTTGCGATCCGAATCAAATGATTCGCGAACACGCTCTGAAGTTGCGATCCGAACAAAGTGATTCGCGAACACGCTCTGAAGTTGCGATCCGAACAAAGTGATTCGCGAACCCGCTCCGAAGTTGCGATCCGAACAAAGTGATTCGCGAACCCGTTCCGAAGTTGCGATCCGAACAAAGTGATTCGCGAACCCGTTCCGAAGTTGCGATCCGAATCAAATGATTCGCGAACACGCTCTGAAGTTGCGATCTGAACAAAGTGATTCGCGAACCCGCTCCGAAGTTGCGATCCGAACAAAGTGATTCGCGAACCCGCTCTGAAGTTGCGATCCGAACAAAGTGATTCGCGAACCCGTTCCGAAGTTGCGATCCGAATCAAATGATTCGCGAACACGCTCTGAAGTTGCGATCTGAACAAAGTGATTCGCGAACACGCTCTGCAGTTGCGATCCGAACAAAGTGATTCGCGAACCCGCTCCGAAGTTGCGATCCGAACAAAGTGATTCGCGAACCCGCTCCGCATTTGCGATCCGAATCAAATGATTCGCGAACACGCTCTGAAGTTGCGATCCGAACAAAGTGATTCGCGAACACGCTCCGAAGTTGCGATCCGAATCAAATGATTCGCGAACACGCTCTGAAGTTGCGATCCGAACAAAGTGATTCGCGAACCCGCTCCGAAGTTGCGATCCGAATCAAATGATTCGCGAACACGCTCTGAAGTTGCGATCCGAACAAAGTGATTCGCGAACACGCTCTGAAGTTGCGATCCGAACAAAGTGATTCGCGAACCCGCTCCGAAGTTGCGATCCGAACAAAGTGATTCGCGAACCCGTTCCGAAGTTGCGATCCGAACAAAGTGATTCGCGAACCCGTTCCGAAGTTGCGATCCGAATCAAATGATTCGCGAACACGCTCTGAAGTTGCGATCTGAACAAAGTGATTCGCGAACCCGCTCCGAAGTTGCGATCCGAACAAAGTGATTCGCGAACCCGCTCTGAAGTTGCGATCCGAACAAAGTGATTCGCGAACCCGTTCCGAAGTTGCGATCCGAATCAAATGATTCGCGAACACGCTCTGAAGTTGCGATCTGAACAAAGTGATTCGCGAACACGCTCTGCAGTTGCGATCCGAACAAAGTGATTCGCGAACCCGCTCCGAAGTTGCGATCCGAACAAAGTGATTCGCGAACCCGCTCCGCATTTGCGATCCGAACAAAGTGATTTATTTTACGTTTTTTTTGTTTGTTTGTTTGTTTTTTGCTAGTAAATCGCTTGGGGTGAATGATCGGAGTCGCGAGTTTGAATCATTAGGAGCGGTTCCAGCGTAAATGACTCACTTATTTGATTCGCTTGTTTTGTTTTCGCGTGTTCAGTCATGTTTACACGACACTGTCAGCGCTACTACTGGTTTAGCTCGCTAGTTTGATGACATTAACTGAAATAAGCGAAACAACTGAAACAAGTATGATGTTTACAAATGTAATATCCATATTTCCAACACAAATCTGCTCCATATTGAGGTGTGGTAAGCGGTTTACTGTTAACTAGTGAAACACTGCATTAATGTGACGAGCTGCAGCTCAAAATACATGTTAGATGGAAACATTGTGCATTATGATGGAGTTTGTAGCTTAATTCACTAGATTTGAAATAGTTTGAGCTGCAGTTCAATAGGAATCAGTGGAAATCATCCAGTCATTTCATACCATTGAAGTCAAACTTACATTTATCAGTATATATTTAGTAATAAATATTTGAGACATTTTTGTTGTATCTGATTGTATTAGTCTATATAGAGTAATAGTCGTTGTAAAAAGAGCAGGTGGACAGCAAACAGGTGAACTGTGTTGAGTTGATTCACTGAGAATGATTCAGTTGTGTGTTTTGTTCAGTGTTCATGAATCAGTGATGTGTCTGTTCTTCTGCTCATGGATCACTATGTTGCTGGAGATCTGCTGACGCTGAGTGAGTTTTGTGATCGTGACATGACTCACTTCTACCTGCTGAGATGCTGATGGCCATCGATTCAGACCACAGACTCGCTTCAGTGCACAGGTGTCTGTACTAACACTCATCAGTTCACCAAAACATGCAAATCATGACAGAATGAAAATCCAGACAATGGTTTAATTCAGAAAATTTTCAAAAGGACATGTTTATGAAAGTGTCGATGGGACAATTTCTAGAATTTGTTAAGAAGTGCAACTTAAAACTGCTTTCTGTGTGCGCGTGTGTGTGTACAGGTCTGATAAGTGATGTGTGTGTGTGTGTGTGTGTGTGTGTTGTTCAGAGAAGAGAAGTTGTTCAGCACCGTCTGTGTTTTTAGTCGTGATGAATTGGAAGCAGCATCAGATCGTTTCTTCTGTGTTATGATACACATCTGAGATCAACAGATTATTGGCAAAGAAAATATGTAAGGGCGGGAGGCACTTCTGTGAATCAGTCGTTGATTGGATGTTGAGATGTGGGCGTGGGATATGCAGATGAGCATGAGGGGCGGAGCTTCCAAGCGCTGAATGATTGGAGGAATCCTGCACACGTCACAGAGAAGATCTGATTATGACATTCTGCACAAAACACATTAATCATTCACAATAGAAAACAGTGAATTTTTATTTCGTGACTAATTTAAAACCAACAGACACCAAACCCAGATGACTAACTCACCATGGGTTCTGGGTTCTTTTTGGATTTTCCTATGGATGTTTTTTTTTTATCAACTCATGAGTCAAATAAGATCTGTGGTAAACAACTTCATGATACTTAGACACTTGGTTGTACAGCATGAGCTCACTCGCACCGCAAACATTCAGATAATGCTGTTTATTAAAAACACACATTCTTAAAAATACACAACTGCTTCAGTATGTTTTCAGTATGGGTTTGTATGATTTTGATCTTTGCAGATCAAAATGACTAAGTATTGTAAAGTTATGTTTACCACAGACGCTATTTTACTCATAAATTAAAAAACCTCATTATAAAAACCCTTAAGAAGTCTCGAAGGAACCAGCGGTGAATTAGTCTTCTGGGTTTGAGGTCACAGCTGCAGCATTTATTACGTCATGATTCAGTTTGACTGCTTGAAATATAGGTAAACTTTTTATTTTACTAGTAAAATAATTGTACTTTTTATTTTACTTGTAATTTGGTGAATGTTTCTCGTATAGGCTCATGAATGTGCATGCGGAGTTTCAACACATAGATGACACAGATTTTGCTTACATTGGTTGTGTTGTGATCAAATTGGTTTTCATGCCATTTTATAAGTAACAAGCTTAACTTTTGTATTTACCAACCTTTATTGTAGCTTGTCAAACACTGAAATATAAAATACATGAGAAGTTTCTTCATCTAGTTGAGTTTCACAGTCAAAAAATCTGTCAGATGTTGTTTTTGTGTTTTTGGTTCTCAGCTGCAGCACTGAAAACAAGACTGAGAAACCCATTACACCCTCACAAGAGCTTAAGATATAAGGAGAATGAATACTACTTACCCCAAATACGAGTAACGTTAGATAATCCTAATAGTTATTTGTACCTTTTTATATTGTTTTTACTTTGAGTCTGTGCAGCTCATTTTGGACGTAAATATGTGGGTCAGATTAACCCCAACGTCACAGACAATAGGTAACATAATAACAATAGAAATACATTTCTTACATATATTTTTAGTGTCTTGTACAGTGTCAGTTTTTGGCAAATTGCATGAAAACCAACGTGGGTCAGTTTGACCGGCAAACACCAGCGGAGCTCCCAGACTGAACGCAAGCGGAGGGTTTGAAGGGCTTTCAGCGTTTGGTTCAAGGCTCTGCCTCAGCGCAGTCATCAGCATCAAAGTGTTTTTGATTGACAGACTGTATTCACAGCAGCAGATCCAGTGATGTCAGGAGGAACTGGAACTGAATCAGTTAAATGACGGATCATAAATACTGCGACTAAACTGCATTTGACGACGTTGCTGTTGCTTTCGGTCTTAATTATGAATGAGGAATATAAAGCGGCGGGCGTGATCTCAGTGCAGCTGCGTGACAAACGGCAAACCTCCCATCATGCCGAGCGATTCGGTTACAGTGTCTGTGTGAGTGTTTATGTTCTCAGATGATATTTTAATATCAGTCGGATGTTCTGGCGCTTGGGGTTTATATTGTAGAGTCTGAGAGAAACAAAGCTGAGGTAGTGTTTGAGTTTGAGAGGATTTTAATGTGTTTGTGTGTTTCAGAGACTTGTGTTCATGACCTTTACGACTTTTGTGCTGCAGGCCAAATTGAGCTAAACACAGTATTAAAACTGCTTGAGATGAGGGGTTAAACTGTTTATTTCCACTTGAAATTTGGTGGATATTTTCCATTTGGGCTCATGAATGTGCATGCAGAGTTTCAGCATATAGATGTGTTTTAGAAAGGCTGCACAGACTTTTACGACTTTTGTGCTGCAGGTCAAATTTAGCTACACTGTAAAAAACAATTTGTTGAGTCCACTTAAAAATAATTTGTAACCTGGCTGCCTTAAAAGTTTAAGTTCAACAAACTCAAAAAAAGTTTATTCAACTTAAAATGTTAAATTATACTAAGTGACACCTTAGATATTTGAGTTGAATCAACTTCAGATTTTAAGGCAGCTGGTTTACTTACCCATCTGTTAAGTTTAGCAAACACAAATATCTAAGTTGTTACTTAGTACAACTTAACATTTCAAGTTGAATAAGCTTATTTTATTTGACTGAACTTAAAATTTTAAGGCAGCAGGGTAACAAATTATTTTAAGCTGACTCAACAAATTGTGTACACGCAGTATTAGAAATGCTTAAAATAAGAGGTTAAACTATTTATTTCCACTTGAAATTTGGTGAATATTTTCCATTTGGGCTCATGAATGTGCATGCAGAGTTTCAGCATATAGATGTGTTTTGGAAAGGATGTACAGAGTTTTGTTACGACTTTGTTGCAGGTCAAATTCAGCTACACTCGAATATAAAACTGCTTGAGATGAGGGGTTAAACTATTCATTTCAACTTGAAATTTGGTGGATATTTTCCATTTGGGCTCATGAATGTGCATGCAGAGTTTCAGCATATAGATGTGTTTTGGAAAGGATGTACAGACTTGTTAGTTGCAGGTCAAATTCAGCTACACTCAACTGTAAAACTGCTTGAGATAAGGGGTTAAGCTGTTTATTTCTACTTAAAATTTGGTGAATGTTTCTCATTTAGGCTAATGAATGTGCACGCAAAATTTCAACATGTAGATGTGTTTCAGAGGCTGTACAGATGTGTAGTGGTGCTAAAGATTCCCCCTTTAGAGCCTCACTGCTTTCCGTGCAATTTGACAAAAATCAACACTTTGAAAAACAGCAAAGATAAGTCTGCGGAAGAAACTCCTACTTATAACATCCCATTCAATCCACACAGCGTCTGTGTGTGTGTGTGTTTGAATATAAACGGATGAGCGTATGGAAAGATCAGACAGACAGGCAGGCAGAGAGACACATGGAGGCTTGCAGCGCTAATTGAAAACTCATGCTGAAACCACAAAGTCGTGTTTGACATGACGAGAGACTGTTTGAACCGTGACTGTGTGTGTGTGTGTGTGTGTGTGTGTGAGATTCCATTCTCCTCACTCCCCACTTGACCTCTGACCTCGACTCCCTATGAACCCCTTCAGTTTCACACCCACCGTGTGTGTGTGTGTGTGTGTGTGTGTGTGTTTCTGGAGCGTGTCAGAATCAATCACACACATTTCACTTAAACAGATCTGACAGAGTCACGCAAAGCAGCAAACACACACACACACACACACACACACACACGCATTTCATGGTTTCCATCAAAATCTCCGTTTCCTCTTCAGCAGGTCTGAAACACCAGTGTTATTATAGTTAAGTAAAACCATAAAAAACATTTTCATTCCTTAAAATAAAAAAAACATTAACTGAAATAAAAGAAAACCTAAGCTTATTTTATTTCAGCAAGTTGCCAAGATAAAATTTTCTAAAAGTTTTACTTAGTTTAACTCGATGTACTAAACTAAGTAACTAAAACCAATAAATAAAACACAACAAAAATGTATAGAAATTTATATAAAACGCTTTAAAACAACTAAAATTGAAGTGAAAAAGTTTAAATATGAGAAAAATACAAAAATAGATTGTAATACAAAATATTCAATATTCAAAACTATCAGTAATGCTGAAGTAATGCACACATGCTCATGTTGGTCAGTTAAGCTCAGATTCATGGGTTAACAGCTGTCAGGGTCGTGTTGGTTAACCCTAGAGGTCGTGACCTCTGACGTCAGTGTGGAGGAATCTCTGTCAGTCATCAGTCACAGCACACAGACAGTGAAGTGAACTGGAGCTCTGACCGTCAGCGTCGGTCATACAGAGCGCCACCAACTGGACGACAACAACAATGACACTGCACCTCATGTCAGAAACAGCTGAATATTAGCATAATACTCACTGTTTGGACTGACTGATGCTCTTAATGGGAGTAATATGTCAACTCTGTGTGAAAAAAAAAATAAAAAGTAGGTTTTTGATTTGATTCTGGTCTTAAATATGATGAGCACATCAGTGGGTTTGGGTCTGAGGATTTGAACGTCTGCCTGAAGTTAAATTTGTTTCTCTGAAGAACTTTGAAAAAGTAATTCATGCATTTATCACTTCTCGTTTAGACTGTTGAACTCACTATATTATGGGATTATCCAGCCATCTATAGAGCGATTGCAAATTGTACTTATTTGAACAGATGGTGATGAATCAAATGAGTGATTCAGATATTTTATAGCATTGTTTGCTAAATTGTTTCTGAATTTATTTTTAATGCCCTTAAGGTAATTTCATGTACAGCACTTTGGTCGACTCATGGTTGTTTTTAACTGTGCTTTAAAAAAGAAAGAAGGAAAGAAATGTTTCAGTTCAAATACCATATAGTGTATACTCAAATTATATTGATTTTAAATGAATGACAAAGCGAGACAAACAAAGCTTTGCGGTTGTATTAAAAAAAAAAAAAACATTTAGAAAGCATGATCAAATGTTTCATTCGTATGTGGAAATCCAAAGGTTAGGACTAGAACTTGTTAGATAATCATAACATTATTCTAATCAAATGTATTAATCATCAATGTATGTTGAATGAAAGTGATTTAAACTTAAGTGTAAAAGAATAAAACACTAAGAATGTCATTAAAACTTTCATTTTGTTCACATAATTGAGGCAAAATCTGTATAATCTATATAATATTTTTGGCTTGGTTTCACTAATTTAATTTTAGTCCCAAGAATGTTACAAAAGTAAACCACACAGTTTGATGTTGACTAGTCTATAGTGTTTATTGTATAATTATTATTTTTTATTTAATTACTTTGTTTCTAGAGTTATTTAAAAGAAAAAGAAAAAGAAAAAAGAAAACACACCAAGTAGTATCCAGTGTTGGGGTTACATAATCAGATTTTCCAAGTAACTAGTAAAGTAACACATTACTTTTTATATTTACATGAAATTATACATGAGTTACTTTTTCAAATAAGTAACGCCAGTTACTTTCTTTTTTCTATTTATTGATTGAAAGCTCTCCTGTCCCCAGGTTTAGAGAAATCTGGAGTCAGATGTTATTTTAGTGTTACTTTAGTTCTAGAATAAATGTGAACATGCATTAATTCATCTCATTCACAAAAAAAAACAAAACAGATTCAGTTTTTCTCAAAATAATAAAAACAGTTAAATGCAACTCAGAATATGATGCAAACCTGCAATAATTAAATATGTTAAATTATACAAATATCCTTTATGCATTTAATACCATTTGATTAACCAGTGTCTTTGCTACTGACCTTCAATGATCCAATTCAACCATACTAATAAGCAAAAATTGTTTTCCTTTTTTTATATTGCTAAAGAGTTGATATTTTTTCTTCTGCATTCTACTGTACAGACGTGAATTTACTTTTCTCAAAGCCTGAGGCTTTTGGTGTGAAAAGGCTTTTACATTTGCCAAAAATAGAACTTTTTATATTAAAAACGAACAAGCAAGCCCTGCTCAGATTTAAAAAGTAATGCAAAAGTAAAGTAATGCAGTACTTTCCATGAAAAGTAACAAAGTAACATAATTAGTTCCTTTTTTTTAGGGAGTAACTCAATATTGTAATGCATTACCTTTAAAAGTAACTTTCCCCAACACTGCTAACTAACATTAACAAAGATTAATAAATAGTGTAATAAATGTGTTGTTCATTCATGTTAGCTACACTAAAGGAGAAGTTCACTTCCAGAACAAAGATTCACATATAATGTAGTCACCCCCTTGTCATCCAAGATGTAGTTTAAATGCGGCTTCAAAGGCTCTAAACGATCCCAGCCAAGGAAGAAGGGTCTTATCTAGCGAAACGAACAATTTTTTTTTTTTGAAAAATAAAAACGTGTATACTTTTTAAGCACAAAAGCTGGTGTAGCACAGGCTCTGGGATGTGCGTTCATGATGCTACGAATTAGTGATGGGTTGTTCTTGAACGATTTTTTCATTTTGACTTGGGAAGAACGAGTCGTCTCGGGAGTGATTCGTTCAGTCGCGCATGCGCAACATCCTATTAGGTTCTGTACTGGAATTAGTTCACCTGTTTCGAGTGGTTCGTTCATCTTATGGGGCTGTCACATGATGAACGAACAACTCAAACCCGAAAACTTGTCAGATGAGAGGTGAGGTGAGCTAATCATAGACTAAAGACCCAGGTAAACAATGAATGAATCTTTTCTGTTTCTTATAGCATTATAGTTTTGTCTTGTTTGTAGTGTGATCAACGTTTGTGTAAGTTGCTAAAATGAACGAAATGACTCGAAAAAAGATTTGCTCATTTTGCTGAACGAGACTCAAAGGTCTGAGTCGGTAAAATGATCTGAACTTCCCATCACTACTATGAATCACGTCTAAGTTCATCTTCTGTGTACTCCGGCTTAAAAACATAGTGTGTGTCAAAAAACATCTTATTTTCTCCTACAACTTCAGAATCGTCCGACATCATTGTACCTTTTTGTTTGTAAACAGCGTTTGACTTACTTACACTTTCTTAGTCTTTGTGCGTTTGCTTTGTAAACACTGGGTCTGTAGTTCCGTGTGACCTTTCGACATGATTCAATAGTACGTAGCGTCATGGACGCGCATCCCAGAGCCTGTGCTATGAAGCTGCATTTAAACTGACTTTTGGAAGTTCAAACATGGGGCACCATATCAGTCCATTATATGGAGAAAAATGCTGAAATGTTTTCCTCAAAAAACATAATTTCTTTATGACTGAAGAAAGAAAGACATGAACATCTTGGATGACAAGGGGGTGAGTACATTATCTGTGAATTGTTGTTCTGAAAGTGAACTTCTCCTTTAACTAATTTAACCTTATTATAAAGTGTTTCTATTTTTATATTTTCTGTTTATATTATTATATTTTACTTAAATCTTATGTTATTTTATAACTATATCCTACACATATTTGTTGAAATAAATCACTTTTAAAGAGGAAGAGCTGCCAGACTGCTCAGAAACGGCCTTTATCTGTGTGTTTATTCATCCGTCCGTCTGTCTTCAGCGGTGCTCACCTGTAAAATCTGCCTTCCTGTTTTTTCATTCTTTTATTCTGGTGTTTTTTTCCCTCTTTCCTTCCCTGTGGAATGTCTCACACACACACACACACACCTGTGCTCTCAGGTAATGAAGGTGGCTGTCAGTCAGCGTGTGATTGGCTGAGAGATAAACTCACTGAGGGTCATGTGACTTCCTGCTGCTGTTTCCATAATGACATCAATTAAGAACAGATCCGGCTCACGAGACACCCGATACACACACACACACACACACACACACACAGGATGAACGGAGATTCAGTTCAGTGTGATTTTGGCAGAATATGATGTCACATGATCAATGAATATTGAAGATGTTTAATGAGTCTATTTTACACATTTCAGGTTATGAAGTGTGTAAAATCACACACACACACACACAGACGCAGGAAGCTCTTCTGGATTTGTGATCCTCTGTGTGATTGACAGGAGGATTATGGGTGTGTAATTATATTGATGTCTGTTACATGTCACAGTGACGTGTGTGTGTGTGTGTGTGTCTGTTATTAGTGTCATTTAAGTGAATTATTTGATTTGAGCTCTAACACACTCACTCATCTCAGCTTTCTAACGTCTTTAACACACTGTATGTGACTCTGTGTGTGATCCACAGGAACGTGACCTCTGACCTCTGACCCTCTGGAAGCTCAAGCAGATCCGAGCAGACGGTAGCGAGAGACCAGACGGATCCGATTAAACCAGGTGAAGGAGAAACTCAGACCTCCTGAACGCCACACTAATGCGCACCAGATACACTCACAGTGTGTGTGTGATTATCACAGGAGTGTGTGCGTGTGTGTGTGGGGTTTCCTGTCTCCACGGTGACGGCCGCCCATCACATCTGCAGCCAATCCAGCGGCTCCAAACGGGAAACTCTGAACAATGCAGTGTGTGTGTCTGTATGTGTGTCAGTGTGTTATAGTGTGTGTGTCTCTGGAGGGATTGTGTGTGTGTGTGTGTGTGTGTGTGTGTGTGTGTGGAGGGAGTGTTTATACTGTGAGTCTATAAAAGATGCTGCTTACATTTGAGGGGAAAGTCCAACCACATTTGAGCTGTTCAGTAAACACACATCATATGTATGTGTGTGTGCGTGTGTGTAGCAGTAACACCACTGGAATGACATCAGGACACACACACACACACACACACACACACACACAGGGTGTTGGCAGTAGTTGAAACACATGAGTTTTGGGAATCATCACATATATATTTATATATTCGCTCTAAACACGTGTTTTCTTTCGTCTAATGACTGCTCTTCATCTGCTTCTCATTCTCGCTCATGTTGTTTCTCATTAGTTTGAGTGTTTGGTAAAAGTTCTTGAAAATGTCAGACTGCTCACATAAAGCTGTACGAATTTAAATTCAAGCTCGTGTAAATCAAAAATAAAACGATAAAGTTTGTGAGTTTAATAACAATAACAACAATAATAATTAATATTATGATGAGTCACTAAGAACAGATTCTATTCTTTTCTCTTGTGACATTTGACCTTTGACCCCAGCAGGGAGGGGCTTGAGCTCATGCATCCTGTTGGGCGTCATGGCAGCAGTTTTCTCTTCCTGCTGCTCACTTCCTGTCTCTACATACTACTGTGTGTGTGTGTGTCGGCGGATCCATCAGGAACGTTTGTCTGTTCTTATCTCTCTGCCTCATTAAACACACACACACACACTCAGAATGACATGAGTGTTAGTGAAGATCATAGTTTGGTGTTTCATCTGCACTTAGAGAGGATCTGCTGTTCATCTATCAGCGCTGTGTGTGTGTGTGTGTGTGTTGATGTTCTCAGATGTTCTTCATCAGATCAGTGAATATGAACACTGCTGATCTGCTGCTGTCGTGACTGATTGATGATTTATGAGGTTCGACATTAATATGTTCCTAATGAGGTGAAACTGTCTGTGCGGCGCAGTGATCGATGATCTTCCTCTTGTTTTCCAGAACAAACATCCAGAGATTTTTAAATCGGCATACGTTTACTGGAGACTCAATAAGAAATTACAGAAAATAAGTCGTCTTGTTTTCTGAGAAATATATCAGAATGAAGTTATGTCAGAATAAGAATGAGTTTATGATGGATTTCTCAGAAAACAAGACTTATGTCTTCTGTCATTCTGTGTCTCCAGTAAATGAATCTTTTCATTTGAACTGGAAAACAAGACAGAAATACAGCAGAGCAGCATCAGTCACCGCAGTCTAACAGTCCTTACTGTTTTTATCAGTGTTTATAGAATTGAAACTATATTTCCTATCAACATACACTACTGCTGAAAAGTTTGGGAAAGTTGAAAAAGTTGAAAAAGCTGAAAATCTTCTGCTCATCAAGAGCATTTATTTGATCAAAATACAGAAAAAAACAGTAATAATGTTATTACAGTATAAAATAATGTTTTTTATTTTAATCTACTTTAAAATATAATTTATTCCTGTGATGCAAAGCTGAATTTTCATCAGCTGTTACTCCAGTCTTCAGTGTCACATGATCCTTCAGAAATCATTCTAATATGCTGATTTATTATTAGAATTATCAATGTTGGAAACAGTTGTGCTGACAAATATTTTTTTTGGAACCTGTGATTCTTTTTTTCGGGATTCTCTGATCAATAACAAGTTAAAAAGAACAGCATTTGTGACCCTTGTGCACAAAACCAGTCATAAGTATCACGGGTTTATTTGTAGCAATAGACAACAATACACTGTATGGGTTAAAATGATTGATTTTTCTTTTATGGCAAAAATCATTAGGATATTAAGTAAAGATCATGTTCCATGAAGATATTTTGTACATTTCCTACTGTAAATATATCAAAACTCATAATATGCATTGCTAAGAACTTCATTTGGACAACTTTAAAGGTGATTTTCTCAGTATGTTGATTGTTTTTAACACCTCAGATTCCAGATTTTCAAATAGTTGTATCTCAGCCAAATATTGTTCTATCATAACAAACCACACATCAGTGAAAAGCTTATTTCTATTAGGTAATCTCAGTTTCAAAAATTGCCCCTTATGGCTTTTTTTGCGGTCCAGGGTCACATTTATTTAAAACATTTATTAAAATGTTCTAACAATATACACTACTGTTCAAAAGGTTTTTTTAAATTCTTTCTTCTTTTTTTCTTTTTTTGAAAGAAATTAATCCTTTTATTCACCAAGGATGTGTTAAATTAATAAAAAGTGACAGCATAGATTTACATTGTTTGAAAAGATTTATATTTTGAATAAATGCTGTTCTTTAACTTGTTATTGATCAAAGAATCCTGAACAAAACGAATCACAGGCTCCAAAACAATATTTGTCAGCACAACTGTTTCCAACATTGATAATTTTATAAATAAATCAGAATATTAGAATGATTTCTGAAGGATCATGTGACACTGAAGACTGGAGTAACAGCTGATGAAAATTCAGCTTTGCATCACAGGAATAAATTATATAAGTATATAAGTAGATTAAAATAAAAAACATTATTTTATATTATAATAACATTTTGCAATATTACGTTTTTTTTCTGTATTTTTGATTAAATAAATGCAGCTTTGATGAGCAGAAGAGACTTCTTTAAAAAACATGACAAGTCTTACTGATCCCAGAGTTTTGAGCTGCAGTCTACATCCTCTCTCTTTGCTTATTGTAGTGCATTCTGGATCTGTTTTCATGATGAAGGGTTTGAGGTGTGTGTGGAGTGCATCAGTCATCACACACACACACACACAGAGAAGTGTAATGCATGTTGTGTGCTGTGACGTGAGTTTTTCCTCTGATCTCTGATGCTCTGTGACACTCATGAAGGGTCAGTCCAGTGAGCACTTCCTGTGGCATATCTCCACTTCCTGAAGATCTGTGTGTGTTAGTGTGTGTGTGTGTGTGTGTGTGCTGTGGTTTATTCCGTCAGTCCTCTGATCCGTCACTGCCCACATCTGGCAGGAATTTGTGCTGGAATGGAGGGATTTGAGAAAACCAGAGAGAGAGAGAGACAGATGAGTGAAAAACGAGACTTCTGATAGAAACCAGACAGGCATTTACCCACAACCCCCCTCTCCACCCACAATGCTCTGTGGCCAAAACCCGCTCCTGAAATTAAAACAATATTACTGGAATGAAAACACGAGCAGAGCTGAATTCTTATCTGCTGTGTGTGTGTGTGTGTGTGTGTGTGTGTGTGTGAGGTTTTGTGAGAGAATGTGTTTATATTAGAGCTGAAGTTCAATGACAGAATTTCACACACAGTTCACAGTTCACTGCTTTTATCAGCGTCAGGATTTGAGCTTCACATGTAGGTCTGACTAACACTGTGTGTTAATGTGTGTGTGTGTGTGTGTGTGTGTGTGTGCGCTTTAGGCGCCATCACCACTTTTTTATCATTTGTAATCATTGTTTTAAGTAGTTCGTGTGAACTGGTCCGGCAAGAAGCTACAGATAACAGAGTAAAAATAAAACAAATTCCAGTTCATCCCACACCTCTTCAGCTGATTTACAGCAAATCCAGCGTTATGGATGAGACATATAAAATGTATGTGTTACCACTATACCCAACCATCTGTTTATATTTTAATAAACGCTTGATGATAGACTCCAAACAGCAGAAAAATGTCGGTCTATGCAGCAGTTTTTTATGTTAAAAAAGAGACATGCGTTATGAATCTGACAAAAAAAAAGTACATTTCTGCAAATTAAAATGCACAAACCAGACACAATAATACCCAACAAATAATGAAGCGATGGCTCTTCACAGAACATACAATTGTTACTTTATTTTATTTTAGGGATATGTACTCTTATGGATTTGACAAGCCTGAAAATAGCACTAAAAAAAGACCTCACACGGGTATTTGAACCACCAAATCTTGACATATGTGATAAAAAACCTTTGGTAAAAACTTAATTTTTTCATGGTATGGGTGACATTTGCATGGAATTACCCTTTATTATATTAAGAAATGCAAACATGTGTGTTACTAGTTTTCATAAATGTTTAAATATGCAAATGAGACATTATCTAATTAAACATGCACACATTTGCATAAATCTCCAGAAATCTGAATCCAGGTTTATAATTCTAGTGTAATTTTGTTGTCACATTAAAGTTTTTTTTCCAGAGGAAATTTTGGATTTCTCCTTTTATCACGGTCAACAGACAGAAAACAAACACATTTTCAACATGTTTTTTGGAGTAAAATCAGTGTGAATAAAATATGAACAAACATTCATATTTATAAATATAGAGAGGAATAAAACAACAAAGTTTGGTGTTTGTAAGAGAAAAAAATCTCTTTAACCCTTTAATTGTCACTCACTATCTAACATAGACATGAAAATGCACTATCCAAAGTATTTTTTTTAATCAATTGTTTATAAAATTGTATAATTCATGAACAAAAACATTTTGTAATATGATTTCGATGTACAATTTCCATGGTAATGCAGTGTCTGATTTTAAAATGGTTTTCAAAGGATGAATTTTGAGATATATCATGTCTATTGCGTGATGGTGAAAAGCAACGAAGAAAGTCTTTTTGTGACAAAGGTCAGAACTCAGGTTATGATGTGGATTTTGAGGTGCACTCTTGTCAATTAATCTATTACTTTTCCTACATGATTTGTAACACAAAAGATTGGTAAAATATCTATTTAGGAGTCTTAGACCTTCCCAACGATATATAGTTTATCACAATTAGATTAGGATTTATTTGTAATATGGTGAAGTAAACGTAGGCGTCCCACAGAGGGACAGTTTTTTCACACACCTTCAGACTAGTGTAAAGAAAACATCCAAAAGACACTGTTAAGTGTTTCTTTTATAGCACTTTATCCATCTGTGTCAACAGATTTCAAATACGATCCATATTTTTAAAGACCGTTTCTCAAAATGAGTTTTTTCTCCTGCACTGAGTCATAAATCAACACTTCAGCAGCACATACACACACCAAACCAAACATTTGTTTTCCTGTCTATATCCTGAAGGTTTTCACTGAGGGATTTGTACATATATAATTTGCTTGATTGTATACATTTATTCCCCCAAAAGTGTGAAAATATTGTGTTTTCTGAATTATAGAGTGACAAAAATGAGATACCCGAAATTCCCTCTGTAAAAACTTTTGACTCTAATATGTAAAAAAAAGAAATTTTGAAACTGACTTCATTCAGTGTTTAGATTTTTGTACTAGAAAAGTATGCAAATTAGCACATATTTTATTAAATAATGCCTCGTTTGCATATTTAAACCTAACATTTTAGAAAACGTATTATACAAAAAATATTTATCAGTGTAATCAATCAACTGAGTAAGTAACTTTTTACCCTGTTCACCCGCAGTGTCTCATCTTAGAGATATGGATTAGAGTTAAAAACTACAGACATGAACAGATAAAGTGCAATAAACACTTAAATGTGTGTTTTGGGTGTTTTCTTTCCACTAGTCTGAAAGAAGAGAACAAAATCTCAAACTGAAGCAGTGTGTTGCCTTAAAAGTATAAATATATGATGTAATGTGTTGTATTGATTTATATGAGCTCTTCAAACAAGTAAAACTGTAACAAACTGTATTTTTTTAAAGTTGTAAACAACAGAAAGATACAAAAAAAAAGCTTTTTCTACTTCAAACGTTCACTCAGTTGTGACTTGTTTCTTTGTGACTGTTTGTGTAATTCACTAGCACTAGTTTCCCGTATGAAAATACACACAGATGGTTTCGGGTGTAGTTTACTTCAGTATTTAATGCTGTTTTCATCATCACAGTATCAGTCAGACCATCGTCTGAGTTTTATTTACACGATCTGTGTGTGTGTTTCAGTGTGTTTGTCTCTCGTTCTGGTTTTTCTGACAGTCCGTCAGACTCGCCCCAGTAATCTGATAGTGTTTCTCTGTAAAATCTCCTCCTCCGTGTCTATTTAAGAGCAGATACGACCTCAAACATCTCTCTAAATGATACAGCAGCGCACAGCGAGAGTCTGTCAGTGAGTGTCCGGCCTCTCTGCTGTTTCTGATGGTCACAGCTCGTCTCTCTGTGCTCCATTTGAGATCAACAAACAGCTCAAAATCAGTTTCCACTAAAGAAAACACTCATTCGCTGCTTTATGCTGCTGCTCACATCATCACACTCTTCAATCATCTCTACAGTCTGCTTTCAGTCATTAAAATGTTTTGATCAGCAATCTGATGCTCAGTGATATGAGTCTGACCTCTGCTGGACAAACACCAGACTGCAGCCAGACATGCAACCAAAACAAAACATGTATTAGTTTTAATAAATGAGTGCTTTCATTCATCAAGGATGCTTTAAATTGATCAGAAGTGACAGTTAAGACATTTATAATGTCACAAAATATTTCTATTTCAAATAAATGCTGTTCTTTTGAACTTTATGTTCATCTGTGAATGCTAAAAAATAACATGTATGAGTTTCAACAAAAATATCGTGCAGCACAACTGCTTGTAATAATCATAAATGTTTGTTGAGCAGCAAATCAGTATATTAGAATGATTTCTGAAGGATCATGGGACACTGAAGACTGGAGTAATGATGCTGATCACAGAAATCAATCATATTTTAACAGATATTCACATAGAAAATGTCCATGTTGAATTCTAATAATATTTCATATTTTTATGAAAAATCATAATGATTTCATATGTTTGAGTGTTAGTGTAGCTGCATGGCAGGTTCTGTTCCCATGAATCCGTCTGTTTTCTCAGCTGCCGTCTGTCATTCTGTTGACTCACATGGAGGAAAGTTTGTTTTCCCTACAAGCCAGGATTAAAAGCTTCCGCAGAGAAAGAGAGATCCACAATCCTGGCACCGTGTATGTTCGGCAGAGTCGTATTTGACCTTTGACCTTCAAACAATAAACCACAAACCTGCGTGTCTGTCGCTCTGTTGAGCAGCAGCAGTGTTAATCACGCAATTAAACCAGTAATAAAGTTACAGTACATTTAATAACACGATTAAAGTTCTATAAAAAGTTTGTGATGTTGATAAAGCGTGTAGAGCAGATGAAGTGAGTCTCATCCGTCACTATCAACACACTGACCTGAACAACAATACAGGTCGCACGGACAGGAAGTCAACAGCAGCACACTTCCTGTTTCTCCACAGGGACACACATCGGCAGCCTGGAGCTCACCGAGTGTAATCATGCTGACGGGACAGTCTTTCCCTTTCTCAGATGATTTTTATTTTTTATTTGACTGGTTTGAATCACAAAGCACATTTGCTATAGAGGACATTGTCGTAAACCACTTCATTCCTTTACTGTACATGCTGTACAAATTTGTATATAAATTTTTATTATTAATGTTATTTTTGTGAGTCCACTTTTTATTAGCATGTATGTGAATATAATATATATATATATATATATATACACGTTGGTAAACATTGTTTTTGATAAATATATATACAGTATATATTATATACTATAGATTCATATTTATGTTGTTATATAAATGTTTAATGTACTGTACACAAATTCAGCATCACTCACAGCATGTTTGGTTTTTATTTTTAGCTCAAATGAGCTAAATCAACTAGTTTGTTTTAATATTTATAATTGATATTTAGAGGGATTTCCATTGTCAGAGTATCACATCACCAGACTAGTTTTCATTTAGCTGTGATTGATGTGTTTACACTCAGAAAACACGACTCTTTTTATTATTATGAACATTGTCGACCAGTAAGAAAACAGCTGCAATACAAAAATACAAAATAATAATTAGTAATAATAATAATAATAATAATAATAATAATAATATAATAACAAAACCAATAAAATACTAGAGGGGGTATAAAATTAAACAAAACACATTGCATTCAAAGGAAAATATTAAGCAGCTTACAAATGTCAACAGTTTTAAAGCTTTTTTTATGACATGAGTTAGAAATAGTGTCAAAGTAATGCTGTATTTCAGCAAGCAAAACATAAAACAGTGGCTTCTGACATGAAAATGTACTTTTATGTACATAAATTTTTGTTAACAAAATAAGGAAATGAAGTACAATTTATTTTTCTGTAAATGCACTTTTTTGATTTTTTTTTTTTGAACAAAATCAAACAAAACATTTTCCTAAAGTAAAGAAAAATCTTTATCAATATTCTCAATAACAAATAAAGAGAGGTTTTCCCATAGCAATGTAGGTTAATTATTGCACTGAACTAAAGTGTCAGAAAACACTGTTATTACTGTTATTACTCTTGTAGCGTCTGTACAACGCGATTCGTGTGGTTTGTTTTGTCCTCTCTCTGGTGCCGTAGAGTTCCGCGCACGCGCAGTGAGGGCGGTTGTTGAGTAGCATGCAGCTGAGTTTGTTCTCTGCTCTTTGAATTAAAAACACTATCGTCGGATTGTATTATATCTTTATTATTATTTGAAATAGCATATCGCAGCTATAGAAACGTGTTTATCGGAAGAAGAAGGAAGAAAAACAAAGCGGGATGAATCAGTTTGAGCAGTAAGTTAGCGGCTAACGGCTAATTCAACAAATCTCACCTGAATTTATGAACATGTAAACAACTACAGTTTACAGATTCACCAAATGAACATTTCATTGGTAGTATAAGTAGATTTAGTATATAAAGTGATGAGTATTCTCTCTGTCTGTATGTATATATTCATATGTTTGTGTGTGAGTCTCCATTTATTTGATCTAAAGTACTGAAAAAGCATGAAATGTTTTTACTATTTAAAATAACTCCTTTCTATTTAGATATATTTATATATGTAAAGTATAATTTATTTCTGTGATGCGCAGCTGAATTTTCAGCATCATTACTCCAGTCTTCAGTGTCACGTGATCCTTCAGAAATCATTCTAACATGCTGATTTACTGCTCAACTAACATTTATGATTTTTATAATCAGTATTTAAAACAGTTGAGTCATTTTTTTCAGGATTCTTTGATGAATATAAAGACCCAAATATTAGCGTTTATCTGAAATAAAAAACGTAATGACAGCATACACTATAACATTCAAAAGCTTGGAGTCAGTATGATTATTATTGTTTTTTTTTTTTTGGAAAAGAGATTATAAATTAATACTTTTTATTATGTAGGATGCTTTCAACTGATCAAAATTGATCTAAAGACATTCAGAATGGTACAAATGATTTCTATTTCAGATAAATGCTGTTCTTCTGAACTTTCTATTCATCAAAGAAACCTGAAAAAATTCTCCTCAGCTGTTTTGAATATAATAATAATAATAATCAGAATATTAGAATGATTTCTGAAGGATTTTGTGACACTGACGACTGCAGTAAAGATGCAGAAATTTCAGCTTTGATCACAGAAATATTACATTTTAAAATATATTCAGGAAGCAGCTTTTAAATAATAGAAAATATCTCTCAAAAATCAAATAAATGCAGGTTTGGTGAGCGGAAGAGAATTCTTAAATAAACTTTAAAAATCGGACTGTTCAAAAACTTTTGACTGGACGTGTATGTGTATGTATCACATTACCAAAATCAACATAATTGTAGCCTACAAAACATTATTAATATTTTTTTTAATAAAATTATTAACTATTACATTCGATTATTGTTACTAAATCTTATTCAATAATGTTTGAGTGTAAATGTGATAAAATGCTGATTTATTACCAGTAAATGTGTGATTTTTAGTTTAAAGGAGGAAGACTCTGGAGACCATGAGGAGATGAAGGACAGTAACGATACTGACGGAGGATCAATAAACAACAACAACAACAACATCAGACGCAAGGTGAGCCTGACATTATCACACACACACAGACTGAATCATTAATGTCATGATGAAGGCCTCACATGTGTGCGTGTGTTTCAGACGGTGACCCCGGGCGCAGGCGAACACCCGCTGCAGTATAACTACACATTCTGGTACTCGCGCCGGACGCCCAGCCGACCCGCAAACACACAGAGCTACGAGCAGAACATCAGACAGATGGGGACGGTGGCGTCGGTATGACACGCTCATTCTGACTTTTGTTTCTGACCGTGATCTGTGCTTCTGCCCTGTCTGACTGTGTGTCTCGTTCTTTCAGGTGGAGCAGTTCTGGAAGTTCTACAGTCATCTGGTGCGACCCGGAGACTTGACAGGACACAGCGACTTCCACCTCTTCAAAGAGGGAATCAAACCCATGTGGGAGGTGAGAGAGAGAGTGTGTGTGTATGTGTGTGTGTGTCACTGGCTGTGTTTACATGCTACCAAACAAGTCATTATTAATCTGATTGATGGTGTAATCAGACTGGAAAGTCTTTATGTAAACATCCAATCAGATTCAGCTCCATCTCAATGACATTCCCATCTGATCTAAAGGGCTGGTGTGAATTCAGCTGATTTACAAAAAAATGCTTAATTTTAGGTCATTTGATGATGCTGAGTTAAAAAAATAAAAAATAAATAAACAAATATTTATATATATAACCACAAAATCAGTCTTAAGTCGCTGGGGTATATTTGTAGCAATAGCCAAAAATACATTGTATGGGTCAAAATTATTGATTTTTCATTTATGCCAAAAATCATTAGGAAATTAAGTAAAGATCATGTTCCATAAAGATATTTAGTAAATTTCCTACTGTAAATATATCAAAACTTAATTTTTGATTAGTAATATGCATTGCTAAGAACTTCATTTAGACAACTTCAAAGGTGATTTTCTCAATATTTTGATTTATTTGCACCCTAAGAGTCCAGATTTCAAGTAGTTGTATCTTGGCCAAATATTGTTCGATCATAGCATGATAGATCAATGAAAAGCTTATTTATTCAGCTTTCAGATGATGTATAAATCTCAATTTTGAAAGATTGACCTTTATGACCCTGGACCACAAAACCAGTCTTAAGGGTCAGTTTTTTGAAATTGAGATTTACACATTATCTGAAAGCTGAATAAATAAGTTTGTTATGATAGGGCAATATTTGTCTGAGAGACAACTATTTGAAAATCTGGAATCTGAGGGTGCAGAAAAATCTAAATATTGAGAAAATCACATTTAAAGTTGTTCAAATGAAGTTCTTAGCAATGCATATTACTAATCAAAAATTAAGTTTTGATATATTTACAGTAGGACATTTACAAAATATCTTTATGGAACATGATCTTTACTTAATATCCTAATGATTTTTGGCATAAAAAAAATAAGAATTTTGACCCATACAGTGTATTGTTGTCTATTGCTACAAATAAACCTGTGATACTTAAGACTGCTTTTGTGCTCAAGGGACACATACATGAATCAGTTTTCTTGCCCTTACAATAATAACAAAAGCAGTTCAATGTCAAAACTTGTTTTTATGATTCGATTTACAAACTGTAAAGGAGTGGAAAATCTGTTCAGATACTCCATTAAATGTCCATTCAAGCAAAATCAGCGTTTCATAGAATCTTTCATAGTGATTTTCTGTTGCTGTTTGGTTGCAGTGAAAGCAGAAATCTTCTGCTCATGTTTGATTTTCTTTTGTCTCTGGTCATAATTATGACCTTGAAATCAGGATTTGGCAAAATGAGCTGAGAATTGAACAGATATTTGTAATCTGGCTCAGATTCAGACAGCATGTGTTTGTGTGTTTTTCTGCTGCTTATGGCAGAATACAAGACTTCTGTTTCTCACAAATGGTTCTCAAAAGCAAAAATGCATCGTATTTAGTGTTAAAGCATGGCTTGAAAGCAAAACGGACACTATTTTTGAAATCAGTGCTCCAAAATTAGTAAGAAGTGTTTCATTCATCAAATATGTTGGGTGTGATCAGTTTCAGAAAATATGATCCATGTAAAGCTGTGAATCTGACTTGTTTCTCACTTTTTTTCACATCTTAGGAATATTTATTTATGTTTAAGCAGCGTTTCTTAGATTATTAGGCAAAAACAGCAGTTCTGCTCACATTTGTCTCGTTTGTCTTTGGCAACAGCATGAACATACAGTGTATACAGAAGAACACAGTGTATAGATCTAAGACTTATTTGCATTATAATTTACTCGAAATGAGACATTATACTGCAGGCTTCATGGAATGGATCAGATTCATTGAGATGGATGAACACGTATGTGAGTGTGGTTTGAAACCTGTTTCTGATGTGTGTGTGAATCAGGACGAGGCCAATAAGAACGGAGGGAAGTGGATCATCCGGCTGAGGAAGGGTCTGGCGTCTCGTTTCTGGGAGAACATCATCCTGGCCATGCTGGGCGAGCAGTTCATGGTGGGCGAGGAGATCTGCGGGGTCGTGGTGTCCATCCGCTTCCAGGTGCTGCACACCTCTGATAGCAGATTTACCCTCATGATTTACTCCTCGTGCTGCTGACGAATGTACGTGTGCGTGATATCTGACATGAGTGTGTGTCTGCAGGAGGATATTCTGTCCATCTGGAATAAAACAGCCAACGATCAGGTGACCACGTCGCGGATACGGGACACGCTGCGGCGCGTGCTCAACCTGCCGCCAAACACCATCATGGAGTACAAGACGCACAACGACAGTCTCAAGTACATGTCACAATTCACCGGGTGATTTCATTCACAGACTCTCAGTTCTGATCTCAGTCCGTATCAATTCATGTGCAGATATTTCACACACGTTAATTTTGCTAACTAACATGTTTTGAACATTGAATGGCTTTATTGAGGTTTTCTGTACATGTGCGAGTTGTTTTATTGACAGAATTTAAGTAATGCAGATCTGAAGTGTCTCTAATCCTCATGTGCTTCTTATTTTTCAGGGATAATTCCAGCTTCCGGAACACGAAGATCGCTTTGTGAAACCAGGAAATAATTTTCATATGGACACTTTCCCTTTTACACCATGAGCAGCAAGAACTTCAGATGTGTGTGTGTGTGTGTGTTTGTGTGTGCGCGTGTACGTGTGTGAAGACTTTCTCCCGTATCATTCCATCGGTTTCATTAAGTCCGTTTTATTCCTCAGTAACTGGTTACATCAGATTGAGTGTGTGTGTGTGTTTGAAATGAGAAAATGATTAAAGAGATTCTCTGCAGTTTGGTTCAACTCATGTTTATTTGTATGTTTTCACAAAACAGATCATTTCAAATCAGTTTCACAAAACATACCCGTTTCAGTGACACTACACTGTTACCTGTTTTTGCAGGATTGTCATATATAATATTAATATTCAGCTCCCTAGTCATGAGTTCAGTTAAACAGCTCGCAGCAGATTATTAATGTGAAAAATAGAGCTTGTAGTGGATAATAGTAATCTTGTAATTCAGTCCATTGTTGCTATGATCTGTATTCTGCATAAATGAACACTGGAGCAGGTGAAGACTAGAGAATCAACAGCAGTGTTGGGGAGAGTTGCTTTTAAAAGTAAAGCATTACAATATTGTGCTACTCCCTAAAAAAAAAAAAGTAACTAATTACCTTACTTTTCATGGAAAGTGATGTGTTACATGTTACTGGGCAGGGCTTGCTTTTTTAATTTTTTGGATTTATTTGGCATTTTTACGCTTTTATTTAGATAGGGCAAGTGTAGGTAAGACAGGAAGCGAAGTGGGAGAGAGAGAAGGGGGTGGGATCAGGAAAGGTCCACGAGCAGGGATTCGAACTCGGGACGCCCGCAGCGCAGTGGCGCTATATGTCGGCGCGCTAATCACGAGGCTATTTGCGCCAGCTGCTTGTTTGAATATAATAAAAATAAATAATAATTTTTGGCAAATGTAAAAGCTCTTTCACACCAAAAGTGAAATGAATCTGCCTCAGGCTGAAAGAAAAGTAAATTCACGTCTGTACAGCAGAACGCAGGAGAAGGTTCAACACTTTTCAGCAATAAAAAAAATTATGAAGCACAAATGTTAGTTTAGCACAGCGCACACAACACCTCTGTACTTCCGATTTCTCTCAACATGGCAACAAGAGAGCTGTCAGTCAGTTCACGGGGAAACAAAATAACTGGCCTTGAAAAAGTAATTCAGATTTTTTTTGTAAATAAAAAGTAATGCGTTACTTTACTAGTTACAAAATATGATCTGATTACATAACTTGCGTTACTTATAATGCGTTACCCCCAACACTGATCAACAGATACTACTGTAAAAACAATGTAATAGTGCTGTGATCAAAACACATTTACTGGAGATGCACACTGACATATGAAATCTTATTTTCTGAGAAAGTGATAAAAAATAACAAATATCTGCCAATGTGCTACCAGAAATAATTTAGTTTTCCCTTTGAATAATGACAAATATTTATTCTTGTTTTAATCATAAACACGCTTAAGGAAATAAGACTTCATATCTTTAGTCATTTTGCTTTTCAAGTAAGTGTATCTTGATTGAAGAATGTTTAGAAATTTGTACTGGAAAATAAGATGAATACTAAGTGCAAATGGAGGTTGATTTACAGCTAATTTCACTAACAGAGTCATTTACTAACGGAATAATTTATATTCTTAATTCTGATTGGTTGATGGATGATTTAAGGTTTTTCATTAATGCAGAGCTTCAGCATAATACAGTACAGTTATCTCAGATTATTTCAGAGCCTCAAACAGACACTGCAGCAAAAAACTAAAAATGACTATAAAAATTGAATCAAAACCATGATTAAAGGGAAGTTTTTCCCCTCTGTTCATTTTTTCCTTTCATAAAGAGTATGGTTATGTATTTCAGCTTCTTCGTTATTTTGTATTTTATTTTTTAGCATTTTATATCATTATTAATATCTGTGTCGCTTTATTCCATAACTACTAATACAGCAAATTGCATTTTATTTGTATGATGGGTCATTGAAACTCAGTCCAAAATGTTACCAACTGATTTACAGCTTTTATTATCTTCACCTCAGTGGATTCAGATTAAGTGTTTTTGGCTGATTTTTTTTGTAGTTTTATTGAATGTTTGTCCCCTTATTTTGTGTGTGTTGTGTTGCTGTAGCGGTTTGATGACGTGTTTCCGCTTCGGTCATGGCGCGATTTGAAGCGGGGCAGCAGCGCGAGACACTTGGACGGTAAACAAACTCTCGTCAAACTTTTATCAAACTCTAGAAACTATTGGGCTCTTAAACGGTAGAAGTGTGTGAATATAGAGATGTTCAGTATGTCACAGATCAACTTCAGTCCGCGAGATCAGCGCGTTTATTCATCTGACGGAGAATCTGCGCTTCTGTCAGAGAAATACAGTGTTTTATTCAGTCAGATCAGATTTAATTAACATGAGCTGCACATTAACAGAATATTTCGTTCATGACGTTCACTCGGCGTCAGATGTTGTTTTCATATAATCTTTCAGCATAAGAACATCGTTTAGGCGGTCTGCTGCTGTTGCCATGGAAACCGAGGGTTTATTTTAAGTGATTTTATGCCTTTGTCAAGACACCGGATATGAAGAAAATCAAAACAAATCATGTGAATTAACAGTATGATAAGTGCGTCTTGTTAATATGTTATTTATGCGTGTTTATGTAGAGGTATGAGTGTTATTCATCTAAGTTGTACATATTTTTCTTTTCTTTTCTTTCTCAGTTCGAGGTTTGTGAAATATTAGAGTCAAGTAAAAATGTAAATAAAATGAGTAATGAAAAAAAAGTTAAAAAAAAAATCCATGCTATTGTCATTATGAGGAGAAATGTTGAATAATTCATTGGATTGACCTGTCATCTCTTGACAAATGGCATATCTGAATTCTGTGTGTGTGTGTGTGTGTGTGTGTGTGTGTGTGTGTGTGTGTGTGCGCGCGCAGTAAGATGATGTCAGTGGGTCGATCTGAAGATGATGGTGTTGATGATCCTCATCTTCATCAGTCGTCTGTTCCCGCTCTGACGCGTTCCTGGCCGCCGTCTCCTCTCTCAGCACTGTCGTCGTCTAGTCAGGTCACCGCTCGTCTCTACAGCTCGTTACAGCACAGCCGAGAGCAGGAGGTCAAAGGTCACGCGGCCAGGTAGGGCTGATCCATTTGACATGAACTTTTTTAACTCACCAGCCATCGTGGCTAGTGGTTTTCCAAAATTAGGAGCCACTCAGCATTTTCGCTGGCCACAGTTTTGTTGCTGAGAAATTACGTTTTACACGACTAAAGTTACTGCGTACTAAAATGTAACTAAAATAAACAATAAATAAATAAATAAAAATTAAAACTAAAATAAAATTTCAGTTGATTTCCAGGTCTTATTTCTTGGGCTGTTTAAAGGGCCTATTTTCCTAACCATATTAAATGCACCATCTTTCATTTCAAATTCTTATGTTTTATAAATAATTTCACTTAACTTAATAAGACACCATAGGGCCATTACCGATCAACTGTCTGTTCTGCTGTGATCTTTGTTTTGAATTATTTTCATTAACCAAATCAAGCAAAAACAGTCAACAATGAACTCTCACCCATTTGAACTCTCACCACCGTCAGACAGAAAATCTTACAGTTGTGACAAATGTGCCATTTTTTACACACAACAAATCATAATATTTGCAGTTGGAAATATTCATTTTTTTAATCTGATTTTAAATTTTGCTGGACATGTTTTATTCCATGTCGTCATGTATTCACTGTAATGTAATGAATGTTTCCACATTGTTTGGTGACTGTAAACAGCCTGCAGTGTGTTTTACCATGATTAAGGGGGTAAAATCACTGTAACCTCTGGACTCGAGTTCTTGTACTTTATATTTTGTTTCTCTCTCTCTGTCCATCAGGCAGGTGTCGTTCGCTCTGTCTTCTCCTGATCTCACTGCTGTCAGGATGACTGCAGCCACGCCCCCTCTCCTCTCTAATAGGCTGGAGGACCTCAGCCTGGACTCCACCTCCTCACGTGATGCGATTGGCTCAGGAGTGGAGGGGGTGGAGTCGGAGTCAGATGCGGATGGAGAGATGGACCTTCATCTACAGAACAGCCTGAGCAGATCAACACAGCTGACGGTGAGCTGATCACAGTCTGATCTCACTTTGATCTCTGTCTGATCGAAGTCTGATCTCACTCTGATCGCAGTCCTGTTCCCGTCTGATCGCACTCTGATCTCTGTTTGATTCCAGTCTGATTGCAGTTTGTTCTCAGTCTGGTTCTCTGTCTGATCTCAGTCTGATTGCAGCCTGATCTCACTCTGATCTCTCTGATTGCAGTTTGATATCAGTCCTGTTCCCAGTCTGATGTCTGTCTGATCTCACTCTGATGTTTGTCTGATTCCAGTCTGATTGCTGTTTAATCTCAGTTTGGTTCCCTGTCTGATTGCAGTCTGATCTCAGTCTGATCTCCCAGGCTGATTTCAGTTTTTTTCTGTTTGATCCCAGTTTTTTCTCTGTCTGGTCGCAGTCTGATCTCTGGTTAATCACAATCACAGTCTCTCAGATTACACTCACACTTACACTTATCACTGTCTAATCTCAGTCTGATCTCTGTGAGCATCTGATGCCAATCTGTAGTCATGACCATATCAACACGATCACATTATTTCAGACATTAATTTAAATCAGCCTCAATGTAATCATCATTTTCATATTATGTGTGTGTGTGTGTGTGTGTGTGTGTGTGTGTGTGTGTGTGTGTACTTGTTTTTGCTACATTGTGGGGACCAAATGTCCCCTGATTAGGTAGGGGATAGACAATATCGTTTGGTCAGTATAAAAACTATAGAAGTCTATGGAAAGTCCCCACAATTCACAAAAACAAACGTGTTTGTGTGTGTGTAGAGCGGCAGGAAGCACATAGAGGAAATGGAGAATGTACGGACACACTTACAGTCCATACTGAGAAACACACAGAGTGCTGCAGGTAGACATGGTGAGACACACACACACACACACACACACTGTTGAACTGTGTTTTTGTGCTGAACAGATCATCTGACCTTTCACCTTTGACCCTGTAGAGTTTCTGGGCCTTGGATCACAGCACTTGCTGGATGATTCACACGAGAGCGACACCACGTCACACCTGCTCAGGTGAAAAATACAGTTTATTGGTGCCACAGAAGTACAGTTGTTACTAAAGCATTAAAACAAGAAGTCAATAAGATTAAAAAAAAACAGAAAACAAACTAAATGAATACTTTTATCAAGGCTGCATTAATTTGATGAAAAGTGACAGTAAAGACATTTATAATGTTACCAAAGATTTACATTTCAAATAAATGCTGTTCTTTTGAACTTTCTATTCATCTGTGAATCCTAAAAAATTAAATGACGGTTTTCACAAAAATATTGTGCAGCACAACTGTTTTCAACATTGCTAATAATCAGAAATGTTTGTTGAGCAGCAAATCAGCATATTAGAATGATTTCTGAAGGATCATGTGACACTGAAGACTGGAGTAATGATGCTGATAAATTCAGCTGCGCATCACACAAATAAATTAGAGTTTAACAGATATTCACATAAAAAATAGCTGTTTTAAATTCTAATAATATTTCACTGCTTTTACTGTACTTTGATCAAATAAATGCAGGCTTGATGAGCCGAAATACCAACTCCAAACTTCTGAGCAGTAGTGTGTATATAAAGGTAACTAATAATTCAGATAATTAGTCAGTAATTGTGTGTGTGTGTGTGTGTCAGTGCGGGGTTGTCTGTGGGCGGTGTGGAGGAGCTGTTCCCGCGTTATTCCCGTCTTCACGCAGACACGAGCGGCGTTGCTTCAGAGCTGCAGGTGTTGAGAGACAGTCTGGACAGAGAGCGAGAGCGCCGGAAGGTACAGCCATTATGAACCTGATATCAACAAAACGGCAGAATAAAAACTCTATGGTTTAATGTTTGAAAGCAAAGAAACTGACAACCATGACTATTAGTATTTTCATTTTATAGTAAAATAAAATTACTGTACTGATGTGTTTATTCTAAATAAATGTAAATTGACTGTAAATCCATGTCTGAAAGCGTTGTGTGTGTGTGTGTGTTTGAGGTGTGTGAGCAGCAGGTGGCGTCTCTCCACAGTAAAGTTCTTCAGTTTCAGCAGCAGTTAACACTCGCTGTGGCCGCCGACCGCAAGAAAGACATCATGATCGAACAACTCGACAAGGTACAAAATGTAGAAAACATTCAAATAAACTATTGACAGCAACATCCGTAAGACCTGCGTATGATTTTTTCTGTTAAGGACGCAAATGGAGTCCATCAGTCTTTGCACACAAACACATGGGTCCTTCATTTTTAACTAATTCATATGTTACTACAAATATTAATAAATGAGTAATTTCATTTAGTAATTTTACATTTCAGTTTTAATGTATTTTTGAGTTTAAATACATTTTTATTAAATTAAAAAATAATTATAAATTTAAAAAGTTTGTTACCAAAAAAATTGTTTGTAATCAAACTGCCTAATTATTGTGCAGTGAAAATGCATTAATACTGGTTTATGAAGTATGATATACAGTATTGGAAGTCTACAGTATAATATACACTACCATTCAAAAGTTTTTCAACAGGAAGTTTTTTAAAAGAATTCTCTTATGCTCACCAAGCCTGCATTTTTTTGATCCAAAATACAGTAAAAGCAGGAATATATATGTATTTTTACAATTTAAAACAACTGCTTTCTATTTGAATATAGATTGAATATGAATTATTATTGTTGTTATTATTATTATCATCATCATCAATACTTACAACAGTTAAGTACATTTTTTTCAGGATTCTTTGATGATTAGAAAAATCCAAACATCAGCATTTTTCTGAAATAAAAAGCTTTTGTAACATTATACACGACACAAATTAATACTTTTATTTAGCAAGGATGCTTTAAATTGAACAAAGGTGATGATAAAGACATTTATAATGTTACAAAAAATTTCAGAATTTTCAGAAACCTGAAAAAATTCAACTCAGCTGCATAATAATAATAATAATAATAAATGTTTTTTTGAGCAGCAAATCAGAATATTAGAATGATTTCTGAAGGATCATGTGACACTGAAGACTGGAGTAATGATGCTAAAAATTCAGCTTTGAAATCATAGGAATAAATTACATTTTAAGATATATTTAAATGGAAAACACTTCTTTTAAATAGTAAAAATATTTCAGAATTTTGGTGTTTTTGCTGTACTTTAAATCAAATAAATGCAGGCTTGGTGAGCAGAAGAGACTTCTCTAAAAAACATTAAAAATCTTACTGTTCAAAAACTTTTGACAGACGCTGGTGAAGGTGGTCGAGGGCTGGAAGAGACATGATCAGGAACGAAATGAGGAGATGAAACGCCTGCAGGAGGAGAAGGAGATGGCAGAGAGAACACACAACACACACAAACAGGTACACAAACAACACACAAAACACACAAGCAAATACACACATGTATATTTGTTTATTTTGCATCTAACAGGTTCTACATGTCTTCACATGATAATGCTGTTAAATATGTGTGTGTGTGTGTGTGTGCACCTCAGGCTCTGTCTCGTGTCGAGCAGAATCTCTCTCAGGTGGAAGAAACACTAAACCAGGAGCAGAAACACAAGCAGGAGCTGCAGAAGACCAACAAACGCCTGGTAACTCTCACTCACTCACACTCAGTGTTCATTCTCCATGATGATGATGATAATTGTGGTGGTGATGATGGTGTTGGTGTTGGCGTTCAGGAGCAGGAGGTGCGTGAGCTCCACGTGCGTTTGGAGGAGCTCCAGCAGGAGGAGCAGAAGCTGCGCAGAGACGCAGACAGACTCCGAGAGCAGCTGCACAAACTGCAGGCCGAGTCACGTGACACACGGACACACGCACAGGAACTCCAACAGCAGCTCGCACACGCCACGCAGCAGCTGCACACACACACGGTGAGATGCGCGGGACACGCATCGTCGGTCACGTGACCCTCAGAGCCGCCGCAGCTGACCGTACGTGTGCTGGTGTTACAGGATCAGGTCAAACAGGAAGCGGCTGCGCGTGAAGAGGCGGAGAACAGGACGCGGGAGATACAAGAAGAGCTGGAGCAGATCAGGAGAGACAGAGACACACTGAGAGTCGACCGAGCGCTGGAACAGGTCACACACACAGAGCACAGTTACAGTTACCATTACAGTTATTGTTCCTGTTACCAACAGAGTTATCATTATAGTTAGTTATTGTTACAGTGACTGTTATAGGTACGGTTATATTTACAGTTATGGTTACTGTTATTGTTATCAGTACAGTCATCAGAGCATGTTACTGTTACAGTCATTGTTATATTTACACTTATAGTTACCGTTACAGTTGTTGTTACAGTTATGTTAGTTACAATACTTATTGTTATAATTATTGTTACTGTTACAGTTATTGTTACAGTTATTGTATAGTTATATTATAGTTACGGTTACAGTTATAATTACTGTTACATTCATTTTCACAGTTGTTACAGTTACATTATTGTTATAGTTGTTGTTACAGTTGCAGTTATTGTTACTGTTATAGTTATCAATTTAGTTGGAGTTATAAGTATGTTACAGTTATTGTTACCATTATAATTACAGTTATAGTTATGTTGCACTTACTGTTACAGTTACTGTTAGTTATTATTATAGTTACATTATAGTTATTGTTACGGTTTTATCAGTTGTTACAGTTGCATTACGGTTAGAGTTGTTGCCGTTGCAGATATTGTTACTGTTACTGTTACCGTTACAGTTATGATTATAGTTATAGGTATATTACAATTATAATTGTTACATGCACTATTACATTTACTGTTAGCTATTGTTATAGTTACGTTATAGTTATTGTTACAGTTTTTGTCACAGTTGTTAGTTGAAGTTATTGTTACTGTTACAATTATAGTTACTGTTACAGTTATCATTATAGTTATAGGTATGTTACAGTTATTGTTACAGTTATAATTATGTTACACATACTATTACAGTTACTGTTAGTTATTGTTATAGTTATTGTTACAGTTTTTGTCACAGCTGTTACAGTTGAAGTTATTGTTACTGCTACAGTTGTAGTTACCATTACTGTTATAATTATAGTTAGAGTTATAGGTATGTTACGGTTACAATTATAGTTAGAGTTATAGTTATGTTACAGTTACTATTTGTTATCATTGTAGTTAGTTATAGTTATGTTTTATTTATTGGTATAATTAGAGTTATAGGTATGTTACAGTTATTGTTACTGTTATAATCACAGTTATAGTTACGTTACACTTACTGTTACAGTTACTGTTAGTTATTGTTGTAGTAATGTTATTGTTACATTATTGTTACAGTTGCATTATGGTTATAGTTGTTGCAGTTGCAGTTATTGTTACAGTTATAATTACTGGTATAGTTATTGTTAAAGATATCATTATAATTACAGTTATAGTTACGTTACAGTTACTACTTGTTATCGTTGTAGTTATAGTAATGTTATAGTTAGTTATATTTATTGTTACAGTTATCATTTTGCTTATTGTTACAGTTACCATTACAGTTATTGTTACAATTATTGTTGCAGTTGCCATTATAGTTAGTGTTACAGTTATGGTTATAGTTTTCGTTGTTGCTGTAGTTAATGGGCCTTTATGCTGGTGTGTTTGTTGCAGACGCGGTTCGAGGCGCAGAAGTCTCAGATGGAGGCGGAGTTTCGTCTGTCGTTGGAGCGTCAGATCAATGAGAGACTGACAGCCATACAGGAGGAGAACACGACACACAACGCACAACTACGACAACAACACAGGTGCACACGCTTCTCTGACATCATCATGAGCACATGCTACTGTACACAGTTCACACACACTGAACAATGCTTTACTACTACTGTCAACATGCAGTTTCTGTGAGGCATCAGCTCAGTGTGAACACGGTAATGATAGGAGTGTGTGTTTGTGTGTTGCAGGAAGCAGTTGCTGGATCTGAGTGCGCGGCACGAACGAGAGCTGGCGGCTCAGCTGGATCAGTTCAGAACACAGTTACAGGAGAAAGACGACAAACTGCAACAGCTCACACAGACCTACCAACACAAGTACAGCCTGAGTGTGTGTGTGCGCGATAGGCTATGATGATGATATGTGTTATCTCACGTATGTGTGTGTGTGTGTGTGTGTGTGTGTGTGTGTGTGTAGACTGTCAGAGATGCAGGAAGAGCTGGTTTCCATGGCAGCGTCTAAAAGGAAGCTGGAGACGCAGAGGGAGGAGCTTGTGTGCCGCCTGCAGGGAATGATGCGCTCCCATTGGGCGGAGGCTTTACGGCTGTTGACCAATCAGGAACAGGTACAGAAGTCATTGGATGATAATCCTCATATGTTAATCAATCATTATAGTGCATAAAACACACTGGTGTGTGTGTGTGTGTGTGTGTAGATGGAGAGTCTTTTATCACCCGTCCCTCAGTGGGAAGCGTCCAAACCATCCTCTTCTCCTCCCAGGAGTGACACACATGCGTCAGGTGACCAGTCTCTCTCTCATATGACCACATGTGAACAGTCAGTCTGTTTTTGTAGGATATTTTTAATTCTGTCACATCAGTGTCTTTGACTGGTCTTGCTCTGAGGCTTTTGTCAGCATTTAGTGTCATTTATTTGAAAAAAATATTTAGTTAGAGCCATAAATACTATTCTAATAGTGAATATTACGTGTTTTTTGTGTATTCCTTTATGCATTTGCCACTAGACAATCTTTTCAAATCTTCAAAATCTAAAATAGGTAGGTTGTTGTTTTTCTGTAATGTGACAAACGGAAAATAAAGCGTCACACTGACCCTGTTTGATCCAGCAGCTCCGCAGGCCGTGGTTTTGCATCTGTCCAGAGAGAAGGAGCGAGAGACGAGAGCACAGAAAGAAATGAGCTCACACTCAGAGTTTGGACTGTTGAACTACAGCACTTCATTCTGTCCACTGGAGCCAGTGCTGGAGCACACGGATATGACAGGTACACACACACACACACACACACACACACACACACACACTGTTACCTTCATATGAGCAAATGTATACGTTATCTTTTATGTCAAATTCTTACAATAAATATATGTAATAAATAAATAAATAAAATAAATAAATAATAAATAAATGTAAAAAAAAATTTATATTAACTTTTTATATTGTTTATTTAACTGTTGACAATATTAGAGTTTTTATCAAATATTAATTTGAAAGATTGTATGTTATATTATGAGATTGAAATATTGTTATTATTTATATTTTTAAATCCTATTATTTTTGAGTTTGCCATAAATATAGCATTTGCTGATATGGTGTTCAAAAATTATAAATAAATTAATTAACTGTTGTATAAAATCAAAACTTGCAAGTGTGTTGATTGTTAACATGTTATAAGTGAAATGTATAGACATATGATATATTCAATATATTAAAAAAAAATGCATGAATTTTGCAGGCATTTGTATAGGGCCCTTCATTTAGATTTTAATTTGGCAAACAAAGGGGATTTACTATTAAAATTAAAACATGGAAGAAATGTTGTGATTATACCCTAAAAAATAATGTTTTCATTGTAGTAGCAGTAGTAGACTATGTAAATTCAGCTGAACAATAGTAATATATTTCTGGCACAAATTCTTCAAGTTACAGTGGACTTTTATTTTGACGGGTTGCCGTGACTCCCTTTAACAGTTCTGTGTGTGTATGATAGAACGCTAGATTTACTCAAATGAAACGGTCAAATGTTCATAAAGTGACTCAGAGCAGTTCTGGAGATGTTGTTCTTGTATTTATGTCCTCATTTAGTGAGATGACAGACACTGAAATCACTGCGAGCGCTTCAGTAGGTCCGTTTTTATGACTGGACTCTGCGATTCCATCCGTGTTTTCTGCATCGTGGAGATCATAGGGCCCTAGCATTTGTACTAATTGTGGTATTTAATATCCCATGCTGGTTAACACCTCTACACTGTGTGTTTATGTTGCAGCACTCAGTGACTGCAGTGGATTGTGGGTCAGGCCTGCGTTCTCAGAGAACGAAACGCTGAAAGAGATGAACCAGGGGACGAGAGAAACACAAATGAAGCAGATTCTCAATCTGAATCACAGTCAGTGTGAACCCAATCAGATCAGAGCGAGACAGAAGCAGAGCCACGCCCCCACAGACACGCGGACCAATCACAGCTCCAGCGCCGATAGTGGGCTGGGCAGGGGCGTGGCTTCTGGACTGTGGTACGGTAGTGATTCGGATAAAGCTCCGCCCATCAGAGATGAAGCTGTGCACAGCAGGACGAGAGTTTCCTCTCTTAATGACGACAGACAGAGTGAGCTGCAGTATTACGTGTCAAAGGTACAACAAACACACACACACACACATGTGGCTCAACACACACACTCACACTCCTTCCTGTCTGTCACGTCAGCTGCTGGAGCGTTCCCCTGGCGACCCTGTGGACGAGCCAATCAGAGAGCACAAACATGAGACCGAGCGTCACATGAGCGACCTGAGATCAAACCCGGAGCAGAAACCAGATCAGCGTGACAAACAAGAGGTCATTCACTTCACTTCAGTGTTTACCTGGAGTCACGTGACATTTATGGCTCGGATGATTGGCTCAGCTGTGTTTGTGTGTGTTTCAGGTGTGTGTGTCGTCTCAGCGGGCTCCGTCTCGAAGCGTCCAGAGCAGGAGATCAGTGAGCCGCAGAGGAGGATCTCAGAAAGTCTGGAGATGAAACGCCTTCTTTTTACTCATTTATTTATGCGCTTTATTATATTTGAAATAAAAACTCATCCGTCTTAAAGGGCTCTGTGTTTTTGTCCAGGTTTGAGTGTGTCAGAGCTGATTTTGTTGGCTGTTGTTTGTTACACACCACATGTATTGATCACATACACACTGCTGAGAGTGTCAGTTTTGTGAGTCTGTGCATTGTTCCTCAGTTTGTCCTCCTTCTGTGAGTGACTGATCCAGGAGAGGAGAGACTGAACTCCAGACTGACTCCATGTGAATCTGATTCTCCTCCAGACAAACACTTGAGGGCTAAAACTGACGTCGGTCGCCAGATCTCGGCTGATCAGGTAACGCTCATTCATTTATAGATTGATTGAGTGAATTATGAAATGCAGATGCTGATTAAAGAAAGGCCATTGTTTCTCACATCTTGGTCTCATTTTCACAAGATTCAGCCTCATGATCATATTTGTCATAAAGAAAGACATGATTTCTCGGATTGTTAAAACAGCAACGTATAATGCATTCCATCAAATCATGTTTATTAAAATAGAACTTTTATACAGTACAGATTATTTCAAAGCAGCTTCACAGAAATAAACAGGGTTCATTCAAGGTGCTTAAAGTGCTTGAAATTGATTTTTTTTTAATGTAGGGCCTGGAAAACCCTTGAAAATAGCAAAAGTTACTTTAATTATTAAGAGATGATGCGTCTAAAATAAGTGTTTAATTTTTATAAGCACATAGCATTTCACTCATCAATTCCAAAAACATACTTTTTTCAGTTAATGTCATAAAACTTGCGAACTAAGCTAGTAGCACTGACGGTGTCTTGTGGCTGAAGACGCGAAAAAACAAACGGATGAACCGAATCAATTGAGTGAGTCACTTCAATCATTCATTTCAAGCGATTCGCCAGCAAAAAATCAAAATAAAAGAGCCATTTTTTACATTTCTAGTTCGTTTGTAATTATTTGAAAAAGCACGGAGCTTTTCGAAACTCAGAATCAGGTAAACCACTGCGTCGCAAAATTATGCTCCAATCGGATCGCGAATCATTTGACTTAGATCATCCAAAAATACAGTTGTTTTGTTGTTATTGTTTTAGGAATAACAGAACTTTCAAGTAGTCAAACAATCCAAATAAAACATCTGAAAAACAGAAGAAAAGTCACTTACAAAATGAGATCAGATGAACATGAATAAATCTGATCAAAATGTCTCTGTGTGTTTCATTGGCAAACAAGTGAATGAATCTTCCTCAGAAGAGACAAAAACACTTATATTAGAATTACGTCCATAAGCTTTTAGTGAAGTGTGGATGAACTCATGAATGTGTTGTTTGATCTCTTCATATTAAGGAGAGAACTATAGTTTACAAAGTCAGACATCACTTCTTATGATTTTCAGTGGTGTAGAATTTAGTAGAGATGCTATGACATGACCCTACCAATGTACACACACTAATAAATTGCCCTTAGCAATAATTTTGATCTGGCATTACATCCCCACCAAAGCCAAAATCAGATCAACACCCTTGTTTTTAATGTGTATAATTATATGTAATCTATATTTTACATTGGTATCACAGCTGTTGCTGGCAGAATAATGGTACATTTGAAATGTTACGTGCTTTATTTGTCTTTTTTTTTTGTTCTTAAGTGACATTATTGCATTCTTTACATGTCCTTTACTTTTGCCGTTTTGTTTCATTAGTATATTTTTACTTGTCTATTTATCTTTTTTAGAATTTGAAAGACATTGTTTGATAAGTGAAATCTCGGTTTGAAGTCCTTGAAAATCAAAAAAGTTTGAAATCAAAAAAGTAGTGCTTGAAAGTCCTGGAATTTCATTTTACAGTATCTGTACAAACCCTGAATTAACATTAAAATAGCAGTGTTAATACAAAATTCATTTGTAAAAAAGATCATTTGCATTATATATTAAAATATAAATGATATGTTTCAATAAAATATTAAACAAATGTTATATTATTTTAATACCGGAATCAAAATCAAATCTTGTTTTTTTTTAATAAAATTGTTAAAAAGGGAAGAGTGTTGCAGATCATCCCACCATTAGATCTGAATCCGATCTGTAATTGCTTCAGATTTAGTCCTGTGATCTGGTTCTGGCTTTAACATATATTAGAAAAACACAAAACAGAAAAATGACTTTTAATAAATGTGTGTTGTGATGTGCAGTAATTCAGTGGTGGAGGTCAGATGAGCCGGTGTGAGTGTCACGGCTCTCCTCTGTAGTGTTTGTATCATGTGTGTCCAGCAGGAGGCGCTGTACAGCAGACGGGAATGACCGAGTCCAGCTCCGGGTCCCGTCACATCGAAGGGCCCGACGTGCAGATAAACGACTCAGAGCCTGAAGGGCAGGTGGGTCTCCTGAGAAAAACACACACACCACCAGTGATGATCAGGATCACAAACATTATGCTGCATTTAATATTTTTTATATTAAATATATTGAATATTGTTTGTTATTAAAATATTTGATTACTTTATTTTGTCCATTTTATTATTATTTTTAAATATTTTTATAATTAATTTTACAATGAATTTATTAGATTTCTTTTTTTCAAGAAATTATTATTTGTAATTTTTTTACAGATGTTTTTAATTTCTTTTTTATTGTACTTTTAAAAATTATTTTTTAATTATTTTTAAAATATTTTTTTATACCACTTTGTGATGTCGTGTAGTGGACGTGATGATCTCACACTCACGTGTCATGCCACACAGGTAGCGTATGCAGATTTGAGCTCCTCCCCAAACGCAGCTCACTGCTGGGAAAAGCTCCGCCCCTTTGGGGAGGTCCTGAAAGGCGATGCCCAAATAGCAGTTGTCCACGATATATCCCAGCGTCCCTGCGTCTGCGTCCACCACCACTAATACACGTTCCGGGACACTTAAGACATCCCTGGCTCCGCCCCCAGGGTACCGCCTCCCCGCCTTCCCATCATGCCAGAGTTGATTGGTCGAGAGCTCCCAGCCCCAAGAACAAGAGTCTCCGCCTATTAACGCCGTGTAGCCAGAGGCCTGCAGGGGGCATTTGTGTGTGGACACGCCCAGTAGGGCGTGGCTTCCTCTCTGTTGACCCTCCCACAGCACCTCCCATATATGGAGCCCCGTCGCCGTGCCGACCGCGCCACGGACCGCGTCGCTGCTCTGTTCCACGTGAGCGCGAGAGACACGCCCACCCGACGGACACACCTTCAGATTGGGCGACAGGTAGGTCGGGCTCCACTGCGACCGCGGGTTCCCAGGGCCGACGGGAGGCGTGTCTAACAGCACAGCGAGGCGAATGGGCGGGGCTACAGAAAATGGACGGAATGGTGATGAGGATTTGTGGTGTTTATTAGGACGGCTGTCCTTTAGCAAACAGCACAGCGTGAGACCCATCCAATCAGATCGCAGAATAGCATCAACTTCCTGTTGATGAAGACAAAAATAACTACAACATTAATCAAACTACAGTGATCAACATTCAGTATTAAATCAAGTTATCTTTTATTTACGTAGCGCTTTTAACAAAACAGATTGTGTCAAAGCAGCTCTACAGTATTAAACAGGAAAACAGTGTCAATAATGTCAATAGCGCAAAAGGACAATCAATTCTCCGTTAAAGGCAGTTAATTACTGAATTCAGTGATGTCATCATGCATCTCAGTTCAGTTTAAAGAGTATCTGTGCAGTTAAGTCGTTATTAGTAAGTTATCTGCTGCTAAATCTGCTACGTGATTAAATGTAAATGTAAGTAGGTTATTTTAATAGCCTAATATAATATTAAATGAACTTATAGTTTCCCAGCAAAAATCTGACTATTTTCTAAAAGGAAGAATTATAAAGATTATGAAGATTATAAATGACCAGAATGAACACTTTAAATGCAGCTTATTTAAAATTATACATGATTATTGTGTCTGTGTACACTACCTGTCAGAAGTGATTCGAACAGCCAGATTATTATTATTTTTTTTAAAGTCTCTTCTGCTCACCAAGCCTGCATTTATTTGATTTAAAATACAACAAAAGCAGTAATATTGTGAAATAGTTTTGCTATTTAAAACAACTGTTTTCTATGTGAATATCTGTTAAACTGTAATTTATTTCTGTGATGTGCAGCTGAATTTTCAGCATCATTACTCCAGTCTTCAGAAATCATTCGAATATGCTGATTTGCTTCTCAACAAACTTTACTATTATTATTATTATTATCATCAATATTTAAAAAAGTTATTTCAGGATTCTTTGATGAATATAAAGATCCAAAGAACAGCATTTATCTGAAATAAAAAGCTTTTGTAACATTATACACTACACCCTTTAAAAGCTTGGAGTCAGTATCATTTTTATTTTGGAAAAGAAATTAAATAAATTAATACTTTTATTTAGCAAAGACACTTTAAACTGACGTTAAAAAAGTTAGAAGATATTTCTACTTCAGATAAATGCTGTTCTTCCAAACTTTCTATTCATCAAAGAAACCTGAAAAAAAATCTACTCAACTGTTTTCAGCATCGCTAATAATCAGAAATGTTTGTTGAGCAGCAAATCAGCATATTAGAATGATTTCTGAAGACTGGAGTAATGATGCTGATAAATTCAGCTTTGAAATCACAGCAATCAATTCCATTTTAACAGATATTCACATAGAAAGCAGTTATTTTAAATAATAAAAATATTACACAATATTACTGTTTTATTGTACTTTTAATCACTGAAATGCAGGCTTGGTGAGCAGAAGAGACAAATTTAAAAAGCATTAAAATCTTTTGACTGTGTTGTACGTGTTGTAATTCTCTTATCGTTAAAGAAATTCAACTTCATTTAATAGTTTTAATAATTAAAAATGATTAATAATGTTATTATTAGATATTGTACATTATCAGCTGCTGAAAATCACATTAAAGCACAGAAAAGACGAAATAAAGCGTTTCCTCGTCAGACAGCGGCGGACCGTGAGTTGCTCTTACCGTGAGTGCGCGCGGTGTCTCCGCTCCGGTCGTTCGTTCATCCCGCATTTAAACGTCACTTATCTCCCGCGACGTCAGCACCGGCCGTCACGTCAAGGCCAGAACCGAGAGTGACGCTTCCGCGGACGCTCTGACGTCTGCACGTCACCGATGACGTATTTCACTCAGGAGAATCCGTTTCTATCGGTTCCCATGGTGACCATCATTTCGCGTATATACAAAATTACAAATTAAATGTAGCATCTGATGCAGGTCATAGTGTTTTAACAGCTTAAATACACTCCGAATTTAATTCGTTAGAATTAACTAACGTGTTCTATGGAAATGAAGTTTGCTGAACACATGAAGGCATTTCTTCTTTATTTGGATTTTGGCAGCAGACAACACTGTTACTGTAAATACTGTATTCAGATCAGTGATGTAGTTTGTACAGAAACATCATTCAGCAGTTCAGGATGAAGCACATGTGTGTGTGTGTGTGTTTCAGGGGCATTTTCTCTCCACGCTCTGTTTTCCTCCCTCATCATACTCCTGCTTTGAGATCCACATCTGCTGGAAGGTTCCCTGAGGATGAACACATCAGGTCAGTTACATATTTACAAAAATATACAGTTGAGGTCAAAAGTTTACGTCCCCCTTGCAGAATCTGCAAAATCTTAATTATTTAACTAACCCATCAATATCCTCGTGGGTAGTGTGCTGACATAGCGCCGTTGCGCTGCGGGCGTCCCGAGTTCGAATCTCGGCTCGTGGACCTTTCTTGATCCAGTCATAACAAACAAACAAAAAAATATATTTTACCAAAATAAAAGGGATCATACAAAATGCATGTTGTTTTTTATTTAGTACTGACCTGAATTAGATATTTCACAAAAAATGCTGTTTATATATATATATATAGTCCACAAGAGAAAATAATAGTTAAATTTATAAAAATGACCCCATTCACTTGATTCTTAACACTGTGTTGTTCCTGAATGATCCACAGCTGTGATTGTTTGTTTAGTGATAGTTGTTCATGAGTCCCTTGTTTGTCCTGAACAGTTAAACTGCTGCTGTTCTTCAGAAAAAACCTTCAGCTCCCACAAATTCTTTGGTTTTTCAGCATTTTTGTATTTGAACCCTTTCCAACAATGACTGTATGATTTTGAGATCCATCTTTTCACACTGAGCACAACTGAGAGACTCATATTCAACTATTACAGAAGATTCAAACACTCACTGATGCTCCAGAAGGAAAAAACATGCATTAAGAGCCAGGGGTGAAAACTTTTGAACAGAATAAAGATGTGTAGATTTTTCTTATTTTGTCTAAATATTAGTACTGCCCTTCAGAAGCTACAGAACATACTTACATGTTTTCCAGAAGACTAAATAAGTTAAATTTACCCTAATCGTCAAATTCCAAAAGTTTTCAGTCTTTCTTTCTTCAGTCGTAAAAGAAATTATGGTTTTTGAGGAAAACATTCCAGGATTTTTCGGCATATAATGGACTTCGTTGGTGCCCCGAATTTGGGCTTCCAAAATGTAGTTTAAATGCAGCTTCAAAGGCTCTAAATGATCCCGGCTGAGGAAGAAGGGTCTCATCTAGTGAAACAATCTGTCATTGTTTTCGAAAAATAAAAATGTGTATACTTTTTAAGCACAAAAGCTGGTGTAGCACAGGCTCCGGGATGTGTGTCCATGGGTTGTTCCTGAACAATTCATTCATTTTAAACAAATCTTTAATGTGAATCGGGAAGAACGAGTCGTCTCGGGGAGTGATTCATTTATCCTATTAGGTTCTGTACTGGAATTAGTTCACCTGTTTCGAGTCTTCGGGTTTCTCGAGTCGTTCGTTCATCTTATGGGGCTGTCACGTGATGCTGATTTAGCTAAAATGAACCAAATGACTCGAAAAAAGATTTGTTCATTTTGCTGAACGAGACTCAAAGGTCCGAGTCACTAAAATGATCCGAACTTCCCATCACTACTACGAATCACATCTTCGAATCACCACAAGTTCACTGTCTGTGTTCTCTGGCTCAAAAAGGTAGAGAATGTTGAAAAACTCAATCTTATTTTCTCCTGCAACTTCAGACATCGTTGTACCTTTTTGTTTGTAAACAGCGTTTGACTTACTTACACTTTCTTAGTGTTTGCATGTTTGCTTTGTAAACACTGGGTCTGTAGTTCTGTGTGACCTTTCAGTGTTATTCAATAGTACATGGATGCGCATCCCAGAGCCTGTGCTACACCAGCTTTTGTGCTAAAAAAGTACACAAATTTTTATTTTCAGAAAAAAAAATGTCTGATCGTTTCGCTAGATAAGACCCTTTTCCTCTTTTCCTCGGCTGGGATCGTTTAGAGCCTTTGAAGCTGCATTTAAACTGCGTTTTGGAAGTTCAAATTCTGGGCACCAATGAACTCCATTATATGGAGAAAAATGCTGAAATGTTTTGCTCAAAAAACATCATTTCTTCATGACTGAAGACAGAAAGACATGAACATCTTGGATGACAAGGGGGTGAGTACATGATCTGTAAATTGTTGTTTTGGAAGTGGACTTCTCCTTTAAGAATCAAGGGGGTGTAAACTTTTGAACGGGGTCATTTTTATGATTATATGAAAAAGTCTTTTATGTGAAATATCTTATTCACATCAGTACTTAAAAATATAATGCATTTTGTATGATCCCTCTTATTTTGGTAAAATAATGAACATTTTGCAGATTTTTAAAGGGGGATGTAAGCGTTTGACCTCATCTGTAAAGTATGATAGAGTTTTGTGATGCAGTGTGTTAATAACAGAGCTGCTGCTGCTGCTGTTTCTCACTAGTGATGCCAGGATTGATCCTCCGATCCAGGAGCTGAATCTCCTCTCGATGGAGCTGTTACAGGCGATCAGCTTCAGTCTCATGCTCTGAAACACCACAGTGAGTTAGTGAGGATGAGATCAGACTGAGATCAGATGAAGATCAGGACTCACCGGCGGTGCTTTCTGAGACAGTTCTCTGTTGAGTCTCTCCGTGAAGCCCTGCAGGAGCGTGTTTCCTCCCGTCACGATCACGCTGCCGTACAGACCCTCAACGCACATTTATAAAGACAGCAGATCAGCGGTGGTTCTGGAGCTTCAGTGCTCCACACGTTGACATACAGTAAGGGAAGTGTTTTCTCTCTCTTACCGGCCGGATGTCGATGTCACACATGCCGATGCTGGTAGTGACCACGTGTCCGACGCCCAGCATTGTGTTACCGGACAGACCCTGAGAACATCAACCAGAACATGCACACACACTCTTCATCTACAGGAAACACCTTCATCTTCATCAGCACTTCTCAACCTGTGTCACTCACAGGTCCAAGATCTTTCTGCCGCTTCTGCTGTAATGACAAAACTGGGAATGGTAATATATTAAAATAATTAAGATCATTATAAATAAAATAACTTCATAACTCCACAAGTGTTTTTCAGAGTTTACACTATTATTAGTAATGAATTTACATGACTCATCTAGTCATTTGAGATTACAGGGTTCTTTTATTTATTTATTTTTACCCCCAAAAGCACTTTCTGCCCTATAAAATGTAAGAATTAATTCATCAACATGACTATTCAATTGATGTTATTCATTTTAATGACTGTTCAGTTTTATTTTAAGTTTCCATAAATTGAAGACTGTATTAATTTCCATAACTTCTCTAGATTTTAATTTCCATTACTTCTTTAGATCTTATTCATTTCTTTATTTCCATAACTTTTTGCAATTGTATTAATTTCTGTAACTTGTCAAGAATTTATTACTTTCTGCAACTTTTCATGATTTTAATATTAATTTCCATAAATTTATTTTAATTTATTAATTTCCATTAACTAATTTTCCATAACAATTAAAGAATTTATTATTTTGCGGTAACTTTTCACAATTTTATTCATTTCCATAACTTTTTAAGATTTTATTATTTCCTGCAACTTAAGATTTTATTGATTTCCTTAACTTTTCACAAATTTATTTATTTCTGTAACTTAATATTTTTTATTCATTTCCACAACTTTTTCATGATTTTATTAATTACCATAACTTTTCAAGAATTTATTATTTTCTGCAGCTTTTAACAATTTTTTTATTTTTTTATTTATTTTTAAGATTTTATTAATTTCTACAATTTTTTGACATTTTATTCATTTTTGTAACTTCCTAATTCCTGCTTAAATGAAATGACATCTGTTGAAGGAATGAATTCAAATATGGAATCTTTTGTTTTTCAGCTGATTCAACTCATTTTGCAGTTCTTGTGGAAATGAGCTCCTGGTTGAGAAGGGCTGATCTGGATGGACTGAAGCAGGTGTGATATAGACGTCACCTTCACGTTGGACGGATCAAACAGTCCTTCAGGGATCCGTAACCGCTCTGCTCCGTAATCTGTGCTGTAGCCGCTCGGCATCTCATAGTGCACCGTCGGCATCTGTGCGGCAACCCTGAACCCACACGGACACATCAGACACGTGAGTGTGAGCGTGTGTTTACACGTACTTGTTTTTGCTACATAGTGGGGACCAAATGTCCCCACAATGATAGTAAAACCTGAAATTTTTGACAATGTTAAAAAATGATTAAAAATAGTAAATGATGTTTGTCTGAAAGTGTAACGATGCAAACATGTTTTCTGTGAGGGCTAGGTTTAGGGTTAGGGTTGGGTTAGGGGACAGACAATATCGTTTGGTCAGTACAAAATCTATAGAAGTCTATGGAAAGTCCCCACAATTCACAAAAACAAACGTGTGTGTGTGTGTGTGTGTGTGTGTTCCACTCACTGTTCATCATAGGGAGAGTCAGACACCTGCAGCACCGACGCCTGGAAATCCTGAACCACCTCCTGAAAGACATTCAGCGATCACATCACACTCACCTCACTTACGTGTCATTCTTCTGTTCGTTCAGACTCTTACGTTGCACATGTACGTGTGCCAGGACTTGGTGACGGGAGGCAGTTTGTCTTTCTTGGTCCAGAGCGGCGGAGCTCCTTCCCTCACGGGCTCCTGATGGACACACACACACACACACACACTGAGAGACTGAACGACACACACACACGGATGAGAAGCGCAGGAGACACGCTACCTTAGTTGCGATCATGTACGGAGGAACCGTGTCGATGTTCATCTCCTGAAACAACTCCCGACACTGCATCGTAATGAAATCACCGGCCAGAGGAGACTTGACGATGCCTGAACACACACACACACACACACACACACACACACACACACTGCTGAAAAGAGCCCAAAATGCCTTAAAAATCAGCTGAGGATCAGATCAGTATATCATTATAGTTATCAATGCTAGGAGAATTGCAGTGATTGTTAAAAATGTATCATGTCCCGATCTGAATCAAAAGATGACGCGAACACGTTCCAAAGCTCCGATCTGAATCAAACGACTCGCGAACACGTTCCAAAGCTCCGATCTGAATCAAACGACTCGCGAACACGTTCCAAAGCTCCGATCTGAATCAAACGACTCGCGAACACGTTCCAAAGCTCCGATCTGAATCAAACGACTCAAAGCGCGAACACGTTCCAAAGCTCCGATCTGAATCAAACGACTCGCGAACACGTTCCAAAGCTCCGATCTGAATCAAACGATTCGCGGAGCCGCTCAGAAGCTCCGATCCACATCAAACGACTCGCGAACACGTTCCAAAGCTCCGATCTGAATCAAACGACTCGCGAACACGTTCCAAAGCTCCGATCTGAATCAAACGACTCGCGAACACGTTCCAAAGCTCCGATCTGAATCAAACGACTCAAAGCTCCGATCGAACACGTTCCAAAGCTCCGATCTGAATCAAAACGACTCTCGCGAACACGTTCCAAAGCTCCGATCTGAATCAAACGATTCGCGGAAGCCGTTCCAAAGCTCATCAAGCTCCGATCCGATCATCAAACGACTCGCGAACACGTTCCAAAGCTCCGATCTGAATCAAACGACTCGCGAACACGTTCCAAAGCTCCGATCTGAATCAAACGACTCGCGAACACGTTCCAAAGCTCCGATCTGAATCAAACGACTCGCGAACCCGCTCAGAAGCTCCGATCTGAAATAAATGATTCGCGAACTCAAACAGATTAAGTCCCGATTCGCGAATCGCTCAGAAGCTCCATCTAAATCAAATGATTCGCGAACCGCTCAGAAGGTCCGATACACATCAAACGACTCGCGAACACGTTCCAAAGCTCCGATCTGAATCAAACGACTCGCGAACACGTTCCAAAATCTGAATCCGCTCCGATCTGAATCAAATGATTCGCGAACACGTTCCAAAGCTCCGATCTGAATCAAACGACTCGCGAACCCGCTCCAAAGCTCCGCATCCGATCCGAACACGTTCCAAAGCTCCGATCTCGCGAACACGTTCCAAAGCTCCGATCTGAATCTCTGAATCAAACGACTCGCGAACACGTTCCAAAGCCCCGATCTGAATCAATCACGTTCCAAAGCTCCGATCTGAATCAAACGACTCGCGAACACGTTCCAAAGCTCCGATCTGAATCAAACGACTCGCGAACCCGCTCAGAAGCTCCGATCTGAATCAAATGATTCGCGAACCGCTTAGAAGGTCCGATCCACATCAAACGACTCGCGAACAAAGGTCCGATCCACATCAATGATTTGCGACGACTCGTCCACATCGAACACGTTCCATCTGCTCCAAAGCTCCGATCTGAATCAAACGACTCGCGAACACGTTCCAAAGCTCCGATCTGAATCAAACGACTCGCGAACACGTTCCAAAGCTCCGATCTGAATCAAACGACTCGCGAACACGTTCCAAAGCCCCGATCTGAATCAAACGACTCGCGAACACGTTCCAAAGCTCCGATCTGAATCAAACGACTCGCGAACCCGCTCAGAAGCTCCGATCTGAAATAAATGATTCGCGAACTAAAACAGATTAAGTCCCGATTCGCGAACCCGCTCAGAAGCTCCATCTAAATCAAATGATTCGCGAATCGCTCAGAAGCTCCGATCCACATCAAACGATTTGCGAACCCAAACAGAAGCCCCGATCTGAGCAAAAATAAAATTTGGTGCAGATGCTGATATTTATATGAAAAAGTTCGTATTTATAGTGTAAATCGATGAGATCTTTATAACAGTATAATGGAAATATTATTACAGTTATTCTGATGTTCTGATGAAGCACCAGCTGAAGGTGGACATTTGTACAATTACGCTAAAAGACCTTTTACTTGATAAAAATATAGACAGAAGGTTTGTAATAGTTTGTTTGAAACAGCTTTATCAGCACAGTTTTGATCGTCATTGTCAATCATTTAGAGGCTTTAGATGATGGCCATGTCACTAACTAATTTACCTAGTCTTCTATTTACCTTGCTGCAGGACGTACCCATCATGCACTGGGATGGCAGTGGTGTGTGTGGCTCCGCTGTCCAGCACGAGGCCGGTGGCTCGACCGTTAGCAAAGCTGCAGTTGATGAAGTTAAGGTGACGTACACACATCATCACATCATTATCCTGACTTTAACACATGAGGGAACTCAGCCTCTCTGGATTCTGATTGGCTGATGTTCTCAAGCGGTGCTTTCTGATTGGATACGCAGTGAGCACGGCGGTCTTGCACAGGAAGAAGGCGGGGATGTTGTAATGCTCGAAAATGAGTTCTGTTAGTTTTTCTCTCTTTGCCCGTGAGTTCCACTGTCACGAGAGAAACATCACAACTTCACTTTAGATGAGAAAAACTGCAAATGTCCACTCAGTTCTTTCAGATTTAACTCAAACAAATGTTAAAACGTTTTTTATTTCACTTTTCACTATTCTCTGGGAATTAAACCCATGACCTAGACGTTGCAAGTACCATGATCTACTGTTTAAAGAAGCAGTTCACCCCAAAACAAACATGTGCATCACCGTCTCACCAATGAATGTGAATGGGTGCCGTCAGAATGAGAGTCCAAACAGCTGATAAAAACATCACAATAATCCACAAGTAATCCACACCACTCCAGTCCATCAGTTCACATCTTGAGAAGACAAAAGATGAAACAAATCAATCCATAATAACACTTCCTCCAGTGAAAAAGTCCATCTCCTGTTGTCTCTCACATCAAAATCCAGCCACATATTTGTTTAGAGCTTTTTTGGCTTGTAAACGGTGCTTGATCTGTGCAGATTTCTCTCCTGATTCAGACCAGACCACTTTTTCACTGGAGGAAGTGTTATTATGGATTATGAACTTAATGTATTTTAGTTAAAACGTCTTAATGATGGATTTATTTTGGCTTTTGTCTTCTCAAGATGGACTGGAGTGGTGTGGATTACTTGTGGATTATTGTTTTTATCAGCTGTTCAGACTCCCATTCCGACGGCACCCATTCACATGCATTGGTGAGACAGTGATGGAATGACAAATTTCTCCAAATCTGATCAAGAAACAAACTCATCCTAATCTGGGATGGCCTGAGGGTGAGCACATTTTCGGCTAAAATGAATTTTTGGTGCTAATATAATCCCTGTTGATACTCACAGGAGCTTCAGACATCAGAACAGGGTGTAAACTGGGCTCAGATTTGATGTGTTTGCTGTAGATGTGGTCGATTATGGCTTGAAATGCGTTCCAGTCCTCAACTAAAAGAGAACAATTTAGAACAGAATAGAAACTGAGATATTCTGCAGAATATTGCATTTGATATTAGTTCCTGTGTGTGTGTGTGTGTGTGTGTGTGTCATACTCATGCCGTTCTTCAGTGGAGAGATGAGTTCTACACCGGCCCGCGGCACATGCAGGGCTGTGGTGTCTATGTAATAACTCCGCCCACTGTTGCTCTCTTGCTCTGCCCCCATGTCTGTTTGCCCCTCCTCCTCAGCATTCACTCCTATAGTAGTGGGGAAATCTGCCTGAACAGCACACAGGAGTGTAAACAAGGATAATCATGTCATGTTCAGGATCTCCAGAACTTCAGGATGATTCTCAAAGCTTTGGGTGATTATAGTGATTATATTGCTGAATATTAATTAATGGATGATAGATGATAGATGGGTCATTACCTTGGGACAGTCCTCTCCTGCATATCCTGCTCTAGTGGAGAAGGAGCCGATATCAAACACCAAAGCGCCCACTTCATCTGACACAGAGAGAGAGAGAGCATATGATTATCATCTCAGTCTGATCAATAATACAAGGATCTACAGTGCTGTGACCATTTCAGGGGAATTTGGCTTTATCGACTATGAATAAATATTTCGGAGCATCAGTGCGACTGACCCCATCAGCATATTTGTGTTTGCGCTGAGGGGAGATTCAACCGTTTCTGTGTGTTTGTGCAACATTGAGTAATGAATCACACACGTATCTCACCAATCCTCTCATAAACAAAGTGTAAGTAAGAGATTGATTGTGCGGTGTAGAGAGATTCATTCATTATAATGGAACATTGTGAGATTGGGATGAACTAAGATGAGTGACAGCTTTTCAGGATTTTTAAAGGAGTTTGTAAATGAGATACTGATTTAATACAACAGTTCAATAAACAAGAAGTTAATATGAAGTGACTCACATTGTCTGACTATAACACTATTGCCTGATTTTGCTGATTTTGTCTTTAAAAATAGTTTGAAACAAGTCACAACTGAGCCGCTGCACATCTCCATTCAAACACAGCGCTGTTTCGTTTATGAATGAACGTGTTTTTAAACAAATCTAGTGAGTCAATGATTCAATTTTCCATTCATGAAGACACTCACTTGCTTTATTCCTGAATGAATCAGCCGTTCGAACGAATCAAATGAATGAATGATTCAGTAATTAAATCAGTGACTTGCCGCCACCTACTGGCAGATTGGTTTAATTTTTAAAGCATCTTTTCAGTTATTTAAATCATTTAATATTTCTGTATTCAACATTTTATATTTAAAACATTAATCTCAACATGAGTTTATGAATTTGATTGCACTCATGCACCTCTGAGCCTCATTAAACACATGAAAATACACCTACAAGACACTTCTGTGTTCTTCTGTGCACCTCTGTAGTACTAATTAGTTTTGTTAATACTGATTTCATTTGAGTGGTAACTTATTCTTATTCTGTTATTTTAATGTGAATTTTTAAAACGCTTATTTAAAAAAATTGACATAAAAGATGACATACTTTTAATAAAGATAGAAAAATGCCATTACAAAGGTAAAAACAAAATTCTCTTTAAATCACTTTAAGAAGTCAAATATCACGTTGTAACGGGAAGGCTAATTTTTGATTATTGATTAGAAGGTGTTCCTGAAATTTTGACTTTGCTCCTACATTTTTTAAGTGCTCCTAAAAAGAAAAGTAAGCGTACAACGCTGTAATAATGTCAGCTCATCTATATCAGTACATCTCTTTTCACACACATTATTTGAAAGCAGCATTTCCATAAACCCATGAAGTGAATGTTTGTGATCTGTGAACGTCTTCTGGTCACATGATCAATTCAGATCTGCTGATTGGATCATTCACATTTGGAGGATTTGCTGTTAGTATCTTTATGGCTTTATGAATGTGGGAAAGTTGACACAGGTATGATAGTTGACAAATGAAGTGACTCATTGTCTTAGTGCTCATATTAGACTCACTAATGAGAATGATCATTAGACGATTAGCAATTTGTGACATTTTGGAATCATGATGAACTATCTGCTAATGTGTGTCATCTGGTTCAAAAGATGTATTTTGATCATAGAGGCCTCCTGTAATCATTCCAACCATGAAGAAACTGAGATTCGTACATATAACACATCTTTAGTCCTCTATAGTGTTCAAACCAAAAAACTGTGGCAAAGACGAAAAACTCTATTGTGGTGTTGATCTGTAGGTTGAGACTCTCAGCAGGCGTTTGCGATCAAATCTACTCTGGTAAAAGCATGTATGTTGCACGTGTGTATTCCTGCGCTAGCATGTACACAGTACGTTAATGAACACGGGGATGCCCGGGATGCTGGCGGATGCGGTTGTCATGGTGATGTGCGATCACTCATCTTACCTCCGCCGTACACGCCGCCGCTCATCGCGCGTGGATCGATCAGCCTCCGCCGTTCGAACCGGGTGTGTTCGTGAGCTCGTGCGTTCGGTTCGCTGAGGGTGAAATAACGGAACCGAATATTGCCGCACGCGCACGCGCGTCCCGCTGCTGCTGTCACCGGTCACGCGCTGCTGACGGTAACCGGCGAGTGTCCGGTAGATCCTCGCGCTGTCACGTGCTGCTGTAAAACATTCTCGTCAATGACGATTATCTGTTCATTATCAGTAGAATGGAATGTTTACATTACTCTGTGCGTGTGATGACGGAGGCTCATATTTACACCATCTCACATCACGAGTGACGGAGACTTCAAGCCCATTAGAGCTATACGTTCTGCACAATGGAATTCAGATATGTTTAGTATGTTTTTTATTACTAAAAATGTATGTAAGAATAAAAAAAAATATATATATGTGGGGCCAAAAATCACATGCTGCAGTAAAACTGAGGTAAATTTAGCACCTCCATTTAGATCCATATTCATTTACTATTGTTCACTGACTACAGTGGAAACTGTGATTACTGTGGTAAAGTTATGTAAGTGTGTGTGTTTGTGTGTGTTATCAGGAAACACCTGCATCCAGATTTCCCTAAACCCTCACACACACACATGTGCTCTCTCTCTCTCTCTCTCTCTCACACACACACAAGTTCTGGTGTGTGTCAGCATGTGACTGTCATGCGCCTCATAAACACACATTCTGTACAACACCACAGAAATACAGTGAATAATGTTCAGACTACAAGAGTAAAACTCAGATTAAGTCAGGTCTTTCTGTGAATCACAGTCCCAACAGTGCACGTACACATCTGAATACATTTCACTTAAAAAAAAAAAAAAAAAAAAAAAAAAATATATATATATATATATATATATATATTTTTTTTATTTATTTGTTAAAGTTTTTTGTTTGTATAAATACTGTCAACACTAAAAGCATATCAAAACATGCTATAAAGGTTTGTAGCTATACTTAAATTTTGATTAATTTAATAAAAAAACAATGAATTTATTTCTCATGAGTTTTCATGAGTATGGGTGTTTTTTTTTTTTTTTTAATATATATATATATATATATATATATATATTTTAATTGGATGTTGGAGGAAAGCTCCTTTAGCAGTGTTTGAAAGCTTTAAATGTGTTTTGTGTATTTCCATGACTTTACTATTAATGTGGAAAATAGTCAGAATTAAGAAAAGTCTTTATGTGTACAGTAGTCAACATTTGAAGTGTATCAAAACCTTTCATCAAAGTTGTCCTAAAACCAAAACAATACCCGTTCTTGTCTTAGGGCAACATTTCTTTGTCCCACATGGACCTGTTAAAAACTGCAGTGTTGTTCCATTTTTTTTTTGAGCTAATTGTCCTATGGTGTGACTGTCTCAAGCATGGTTCATTAAATTACAACTTTTATAAATAAATAAAAAAGAAAAGCATAAAAATCTTAATAAATATCTCTGGCATAATTGTTCAAGTGTCTATTTTAGTAAAGGGCAATCATTTTTTTCATCCATATATTTCTGAAAGCGAATTCCAGAAAAAAGCTTGGTGATACTTTATTTTGATGGTCCCTTTTGAACATTTTGTTGACAATAAGTAACGTGGCACCTACATGTCAACTAACACGTATTAGAGTATTAGTAGACTGTGTGCTTAATATCTGCTTCCTCTTTATCGTGATGGTGTCCCAACAGACATTCTACTCACTATAAGTAACTAGTGAGTAGAATGTGAGTAGAATAGAAGTGCAAGTACGTCAACTTAATCTAACCCTAACTCTACCACTCTACTAACACTCTATTAAGACTTAGTCGATATGTAGGTGCGATGTTACTTATGTGTTAAAGGGAGCATCGAAACAAAGTGAAACCAAAAAGTTTAATTAGTTGAAGGACCTCGTTCATGATCATGTTACTGAAGCCCCTGTCAAGCCCATGACATGTGCACATGGTACATTTTTGTCTCAGAGTTGTTCAAATTTTTCACTATAAAAGTGTTGTTTTGGTGTCCCTTGGTGTGACACCTCTAAATTATATATATGTTTTTAATTAAAACCTGTATGTTAAGCTACATAATCATGGATAATTATACAAATGTGTCTTGTTAACCGCTAATGACAGGTCATTCATTGACACAAAAGGCTGAAACATCCTATAGTGTGACGCCTGTACTGTCACACCACAGGACAAGGTCTTATTAAGAAGCATTTTAAATAATTAAATAATATATATGTAATTAACAGGTGACCACCTGAGGGAAGGAGATCTTAATGCAGAAAGTAAATAGAATCAAAATGATGCCTAGAAAAAATAGCCATATCGTTTTAAAAAATAAATCCACATCTTAATGAATATAGTTTGAATATCAGTCTTATTTAGCTGTTCCGCACATGTAACATACTGATTGACTACGACTGAATAATGTTGATGAAACTTATTATTTTTTTGTTTAAAAACATGTTGATATTGTTTATATCAAAATTAAACTTCCTTTCTCCTTTGAGATGTTCAAAATTAATTTCTGTCCTATAGTGTGACACATAAAAGAACCTCAGATTTGTTTTTATCTCAAAATATGTTAAAAAAAAAACATGTAGCAGCAATAGGAAGATATAAATATCAATGGTTTAATTTCAGCATTTTTAATGGATGACAGCAAAGTTTGTCTTGAATGTATCCAACAAGTCATGGGGAAAAAATATGTTAATTATAATTTCATATTAAATAAATAACACTATATATATATATATATATATATATATATATATATATTAGTTATTAGATATATCGGTGCAATGGAAATTTTGTAAACATTTGTAAAAGTTTTACATACTATATGTACTGAATAAAACATTATGTTTTTTAGCCGCGTGTTGTTCATCCGTGTGAACCAGTAGATGAATACGCTGATCATTCCGTGTGTTTTCACCATCGCTGTATCCGTGTGTAAATAACTCTGTGTGTTTTGTGTGTGTTTGAGGTTCCGCCCCGGTGTCCGGTTCGCCGTCGTGACGTCACCGGCTGGACTCTCGGCTGCGCGAGGACGGGACGGGGTGGGGGGCGCGCGCACACACCGCGGCCAGCGGCGACTTTTTCCTCTTTATTTTTCCTTTTCTTCTCCCTAAAAACACCCTCATCCTCCCCGAAACACGCCGAGCGAGCCTTCCGCCGGCCGGGGAGCTGCGTCACCGACGGGATTGCGGGAGATCGGGCGCGCGCGGCCTCCGCTGGAAAGTTTCTCACCGGCGGCGCTCGTGACAGCAGCTAAAGGACACCGGCGGGAATCTCGCGCGGCTCCGGGATTTCACGAGAGGGGGTTTCGGCAGCTCCCCGCGGGGATAACGGACAAAAAGCGTCAAATACTGTCAAAGTTTGCGGGGAAATATAAATAGAGTTAAAGTCAGAGACGGAGAGGCGCAGCGCCCCCGCCCGTGTCCGCCGGTAAACTCACGGTAAACTCTCTCATCCGACACTTACACCGGCGGATCATCGGTGTGCGGTAAAGGTGAGTCATTTCCCCTCAAATCGCCCTCAAATCTCTGAGAATAACAGTATTTGATAAGTTTACTGTGTCGAATGATAGTCAGAACGCTAACGCTAACGCTAATGCTTTGGATGTTGAGACTAAAATCTGAAGCAAAAGTTTGGATATGTGTTATGTTGTGTGTCATATTTGGACTTTATGTCTCATATAGTTCGATACAGTGACAATATGAGGAAAAAAACAGCAAGGTTTTATTCAGAGACTCAAACTGAGCACAAATAGATGCTGATGTTTATACAATGAAACTCTGCTGCTATAATGGAAATCAAGATTCTGACATAAAATGATGTAAATATGTGACCCTGGATCACAAAACCAGTCGTAAGGGTCATTTTTTCAAAATTGGGATTTCTACATCATATGAAAGCTGAATAAATAAGCTTTTCGTTGATGTGTGGTTTGTTATGATAGGACAATATTTGACTGAGACACACCTATTTTATAATCTGGAATCTGAGAGTGAAAAAAAATCAAAATATTGAGAAAATCACCTTTAAAGTTCTTCAAATAATGTTCTTAATGCATATTACTAATCAAAAATTAGGTTTCCATATATTTACAGTAGGAATTTTACAAAATATCTTCATGGAACATGATCTTAATTTCCTAATGATTTTTGCCATGAAAGAAAAATCAATAATTTTGACCCATACAATGTATTTTTGGCTACTGCTACAAATACACCCCAGCGACCTAAGACTGGTTTTGTGGTCCAGGGTCACATATTAGGGGTCGCTCTGTCGTCAATAATATGTTTTAGTAAGGTGAGATTAAAATGATCCAAACTTGAAGCACCAGCTCAAGCTGGACGATTGTTTAATGACAAAAGACCTTTGACTTGTTAAAAACCTCTAAACTGTTAATCAGACAACAGAAGACATCAAGGAGAATGAGAGAAACAGGTTTGACAGCAAAGTTTTGATCATTTAGAGCCTTAGAAATTCATGAATCAAATATGATACAGTGATTTTATAGAGTTAATTGAGTTTTAGTGATTGCATTGAATTGTGTGATATTAAAGTCACTCGTGTATGTGCTTCATTAGGTCATTCTATAATGACATTATAATTCTGAGTAACAGCGCACAACATGTCTGGACAGACTAGAGCTCTCTCTGTGTGTGTGTGTGTGTTCATTGTGACAGCTGGAGCAACTAAATAGCAAACACACATGACATTCCTCTCAGCCCTTAAACACTCTCTGACTGACTCTGTGTGTGTGTGTGTGTGTGTGTGATTGCTGATGCTTTGACTGTGTTTCCCAGTGAATCGCTGTAGTGTTGATGTGAGTGTTTCATCAGGTCAAAGTCTCTCTCATTCAGTCTATTGATCTGACAGTGTAATCTTTAACTCCTGATGATCTTCTCATGTGATGCCATCATTTCTGTGTTTGATTCTCACATGTTCAGGGTTTCGACAGGTCTTAAAACGTCTTAAATCAGAGCGGAAAGTCTTCTTACATTCATAAACTCATGCTATTAAATATTGCATACTGCTAAAATAACTTTGTTTGCAGTACATATAAACGGAACTGAACATCCTTAAATCAAGATCCGTTGGAGAAGTAAATGTAAAATTTAGTTTTTAAAACTGAAAAAAATGTAAAGTTTATACTTAATGCCTGTTCTTGTTTTAATCATAAACTCACTTTATTTTGATCAGTATCTGATTTATCAAAACTGCGTGCAGACAGACACCAGGAACTGAGTTGTTCAGGGTTATTGTCATTAACTAAAGCTATTAAAACATTGAAATAAAGTGTAGAAATGTTGTCTTGGCGGCTTACTGAAATGAATTAAAGTTGAAGCACTAAAACCACTAAATAAATAAAAAACAAAAGTAAACTTAAAATAAAAAACAAATTAAACCTAAATAGTCATGTCAAAGAAAAAAAAAAAGATGACCATAACAAAATGAATAAAAATTAAACTAAAATTAAAATTAAAAATAAATAAATTAAACCTTATTCAGAATATGAATAAAACTATATTACTTGATTAGTAATACTAAAACAACACTGGAAGTTTGGTTTCTGGAAATATTATATGTCCATTGTTAACCCATGTTTATTATATTATTGCAGTGATTCATAATATTTTTTATGAGCTCAACCACTTTTGAGCTTGAATATTTTCCTGAAGTCCACCTGAGATTTTTTTAATTTAATTTTTTAATTAATTTATCAACACATTCACAGTTCTCTGATGACTGTTTGTCAAATTGCATGCAGCTAAACAAATATTTCATATTTTTTAGTAATTGTTAAAAAAAATAGATTTGATTAATTATTAGCTTTCATCAAGTTTGTGAATTCTTGTTTTAATGTATTCACTGTAAAAACAATTTGTTGAGTCATCTTAAAATAATGTGTTACCTGGAATTGGGCTGCAAAACAATTAGTCGTGATTAATTGATTTAAAATAAAAGTTTGTGTTTACATACTATAAGTGTGTGTTCTGTGTATATTTATTATGTATATGTAAATACATACATATATCAAGGAAAAATATGTTAGATTCATATGTATAATATTTATATATCATGTATTTATAATATATAATAATATATATATAAATATATATCATTGTTTATATATAAAGTGTTTGCATACAATACATACAAATATTTTTTTAAATATATGCATGTATGTGTTTGTATTTATATGTGACCCTGGACCACAAAATTAGTCTTAAGTCGCTGGGGTATATTTGTAGCAATAGCCAAAAATACATTGTATGGGTCAAAATGATTGATTTTTCTTTTATGCCATAAATCATTAGGATATTAAGTAAAGATCATGTTCCATGAAGATATTTTGTAAAAATTCTACTGTAAATATATCAAAACTTAATTATTGATTAGTAACATGCGTTTTTATGAACTTAATTTCGACAACTTTAAAGGTGATTTTCTCAATATTTAGATTTTTTCCCCCCTTAGATTCCATATATTGAAATTGTTGTATCTCGGCCAAATATTGTTCTATCCTAACAAACCATACATCAATGGAAAGCTTATTAATTCAGCTTTCAGATCATGTATAAATCTCAATTTCGAAAAACTGACTGGTTTTGTGGCCAGGGTCACATACACTACCGTTCAAAAGTTTGGGGTCAGTAAGACTTGTAATAGTCTTTAAAGAAGTCTCTTATGCTCATCAAGGCTGCATTTATTTAATTAAAAATATAGAAAAAAAAAACAGTAATATTGCAAAATGTTTTTACAATATAAAATAATGTTTTTTATTTTAACATACTCTAAAATAGAATTTATTCCTGTGATGAAAAGCTGAATTTTTATCAGCTGTTACTCCAGTCTTAAGTGTCACATGATCCTTCAGAAATCATTCCAATATGCTGATTTATTATTGGAATGATCAATGTTGGATAATATCAACAGTTGTGCTGCCAAATATTTTTTGGAACCTGTGATTTTTTTTTTTTTTTCTCAGGATTCTTTTATGAATAACAAGTTTAAAAAGTACAGTGTTTATTCAAAATATAAATATTTTATAACAATGTAAATTATTTATTATTATTAACGTTTAATAAACTTTTAATTATTAACTTAATACATCCTTGGTGAATAAAAGTATTAATTTCTTAAAAAAAAAAAAAAAAAAAAAAAAAAAAAGAAACAATAAAAATGTACTGACCCCAAACTTTTGAACGGTAGTGTATATACATAACAAATATACACAGTACACACACATATATTTTATTTTGAATCGATTAATCGCGACTAATCGTTTTGCAGCCCTAAAATGATGTGTGTTCTACTTTGACTGTGTGTTTATGTCCCTGCTACAATTACGGACATTTAGAAGAGACTTTAAACTAAAAATTCAAATATTTATGGTGCAAAAAGCAGAATAAAGCTCTTGCCTCATTCGCTGATCTTCACACAGCTCATGTGAGATCTGAATGGGGTCGTATGTTTGAGAACTAACATTTAAATATTGAGTGTGGGACTGACATGTACAAAAGTTTAAAACAGAGCTGTCGGCATGACAACACACACACACACACACACACACACACAGAGACAGCTGGAATGTGTTAAAGCAAACACACACAGAACAAGAGACTGAAAACGACACAATGGAGGAATGAGGGAGAGTTGATGAGTCTCGTGTGTTTCTGTGGATTTGTATACATGTGGAACAGACATTTGTCAAAATCTGCCACACTGTGTTTGATACTCCTTCCCACAATGCAACACGCTCGCCTTGTCCTTTTATGTCCGGTGTGATGATTGTCATGTGTGAATCTCTTTCTTTACTCAACAGAAGTTCAGACATTTTTACTCAAAACTGAACTAAAGGAAAAGTCTAATTTGGTGCTTAAGAAATGATGAAAACATCATATTTTGTGAAAACACTGATACATTACAATTCGAAAGTTTACGCTCAGTAAGATTTTTGTTTTTAGATGATTTCTTTTGTTGATTAAGGACACACTCAGTTGTTGAAAAGTGGCTATAAAGACAATTGTAATGTTACAAAAGATTTCTATTTCAAATAAATGCTGTTCTTTTGCACTAAATATTGTGCAGCACAACTGTTTTCAATATTGATAATAATCAGAAATGTTTCTTGAGCAGCAAATCAGCATATTAGAATGATTTCTGAAGAATCATGTGACACTAAAGATAAGTAATGATGCTGAAAATTCAGCTGCGCATCACAGAAATAAATTAGAGTTTAACAGATATTCACATAGAAAATTATAGTTTTAAATTATAATAGTATTTCACTGTTTTTACAGTATTTTTGATCAAATAAATGCAGCTGTGGTGAGCAGAAGAGACTTATCACTAGTCTTCTCTTCTCAACACTTGTCATTTCAGGGTTTCTGGGAGTTTTGCTGTGATTGTGATGTGAACACTGAGCTCTGATTGGTCTGGAAGTACTTCCTGTGTTGTGTCTGGTCCTGATTGGCTGTTGTTTTGTGTTTCAGGATGGCCGCCTCAGTGAAGGTAGCGGTGAGAGTTCGGCCCTTCAACTCCCGCGAAACCAGCCGAGATGCTAAATGTGTCATACAGATGCAGGGAAACACCACCTGTGAGTGCAAACGCACACATAATGTCATTATATTTTACAGTACAGTTGTAATTCAAATATGTAATATTATGCTTTTCTTTAATACCCAATTTTTGTATTTTACAGTGAAATATTACAATAGCACTGTTTAGTATTTTGTTATCTATTTTAATTTAGTAACAATATAGTATAATATAATGGTATTATACTAATAATATGATGTAAATAATTATAATATTTTATAGTTAAATGTAAATTGTAAACACTTTTTTTTCCAGCCCTTCAAGCACAGCAAACCTGGAGCTTTTTTTAATGCATTTTAATCCACATTTGCAATTTTTATTAGAGTGTGTGATGTGTTAGAAGGGAGCATGAGCTATCTTCTGGAGCAAGTCGCTGTCTGAATTTGAGTTTTTCGTCTCACAGGCATCTGGAACCCCAAACAGTCCAAAGAAACAGCGAAGAACTTCAGCTTTGACTATTCATACTGGTCTCACAGCACGGTAAGATCCCACGCTGCCGTTCTCTCCTGCCGTCTGCGCTCCTGTGACTCTGAACTCACTGACGTGTGTGTGTGTGTCCGCAGGAGGACGACCCAGCATTCGCGTCCCAGCGGCAGGTGTATCTGGACATCGGGGAGGAGATGCTGCTTCACGCTTTTGAGGGCTACAACGTCTGTATATTCGCCTACGGTCAGACCGGAGCTGGAAAATCCTACACCATGATGGGAAAACAAGAGCCTGGACAACAAGGCATCATTCCACAGGTACACACACACACACACACACACACACAGTGTTGGGGAAAGTTACTTTTAAAAGTAATACATTACAGTGTTCCGCTACTCCATAAAAAAGTAACTAATTGCATTTATGGAAAGTAACGCATTGTTACTTTTGCGTTACTTTTTGTCACTTGAGCTGGGCTTGCTTATTTGTGGATTGTGTGGATTGAGCGTGCAATGGCACAGATCCGCGAGCTTGTCGAGTGAATATCCCTTTCTCAAAAACATCACTGGAAAGTCTGTAGCTTGGTCGGATATATGCATATGCACACACAGTCATACACAAAGACACACAAACTCACACACACATACTCGAACTTGAAATTCAGTGAGCATAGCAGATTGATTGTGCCGTGTTGTTGTGGTGTTCTTCTGTGAGTGTGTTTGATGAAGTTGTGATGTGTGTTTCTGCAGATGTGTGAAGATCTGTTCCAGCGCACCAGTGTGAACAACGATCCTGATCTGTCCTACTCTGTAGAGGTGATGCTTCACACATACACACATGCAGTCATGTGAAAAAGTTAGGACACCCTATTGAATTCCATGGTTTTCCATATCAGGACATCATTAAAACAAAACCGGTCCTTGGATGGTCTTAAAATTTTGAAAATAAAACCTCAGATGAACAAAACACATGACAAATTGCACCGTGTCATTATTTACTGAACAAAAATAAAGCCAAAATGGAAAAGCCATGTGTGACAAAGTTAGGACACCCTTACTGTTAACACTGGAATTAAGAGGGTAAATCACAGTCAAGCACTGCTGATCAAATACCTTTAATTAACTGATCATCAGCAAGTCTGAGCGCCTCTATAAACGCATAAGCTTTGGCAGTTTGCTGGTCTGGAGCCTTCAGGTGTGAGTTAACACAATGCCAAGGAGGTAAGACATCAGCAGTCATCTTAGAGAAGCAATTGTTGCTGCCATCAATCTGAGAAGAGTAATACGGCCATTTCCAAACTGTCTGAAGTTTATTCACATGTGGGAGACATTTAAAACAGACACCTCTCCTTCCAGGAGTGGACGTCCCAGAAAATTCACCCCAAGAACAGACCCTGTAAAGCTCAGAGAAATGGCAGACAACCCAAGAACTACACCTCAGACTCCACAGGCCTCAGTTCACATGTTAAATGATAAAGTTCATGACAATACCATTAGAAAAATATGGGGCGAAAATGGCATGTTTGGAAGGTTTGGCAGAAGAAAGACATTGCAGCACAGTTTAGGTCTGCAAAGTTACATCTGAAACACAAGTCTTCTAGGAATAATGTCCTTTAAACAGACGAGACCTACGTGGAGATGTTTGGCCATAATGCACAGCGCCAAGTTTGGTGAAAACCTAAAGAGCACATCAGCACAAACACCTCATACCAAAAGACAAGCATGCTGGAGGAGGGCTGATCATTTTGGGCTTGTTTTGTAGCCACAGGACCTGAGCACCTCACAGTCATTGAGTTATCCATGAACTCCTCTGTATATCAAAGTATTCTACAGTCAAATGTGAAGGCATCTGTCCGACATCTAATGTTGGGCCAAAATTGGGTCATGCAACAGGACAATGATCCCAAGCACACCAGCAAATCTACAACAGAATTGCTGAAAAGAAAAGAATCAAGGTGTTGCAACAGTCCAGTCCATGTCTAGAGCTCATCCTGACTCAAATGCTGTGGTGAGAGCTGTGCATAAGCAAATGCCCACAAACCTCAATAAACTGGAGCAACATTGAAAAGAAGAGTGGTCCAGATTCCTCCAGAACGATGTGAGAGACTGATAAAGTCACACAGAAAATGAATGCTTCAAGTTATTGCTGCTACAGGCGGTTGACTCATAGGGTGTCCTAACTTTGTCACACATGGCCTTTCCCTCTTGGCTGTATTTTTCTTAAATAAATAATGACACAGTGTGATATGTCATGTGATGATGTTTATCTGAGGATTTATTTTCCAAATTTTAAGACCTGCCAAGGACCAGATCATTTTTTATTATGTCCTGATACAGAAAACCATGAAATTCAATAGGGTGTCTGAACTTTTTCACATGACTGTATACAGCATTTTGATGACTGATGCCAGTATCTCAGGGAACAGGGTGACAGATATAAAATATTGCAATTATTTGTGCACTTAGTAATGTAGAATCATATTTTATCAAATAAAGACCAAGACCTGATGCAGATCATTTAAAAATGCCAAATATATTGAAATATAAACTACCTGACATTACAGCTGAATACTGAGCTCAAAACAATTGAATATCTTAATACGAAAAATGAAAATAAGCAGCTTTATCATAATTATCAAAATACCAAAAATAGTCCAAGTCAAGGAGCCTTCAAGTTAAAGAAAGGTTGAGAAGCACAATTCTAGTTTAACATCATGATGAATCTGACGTTGATTAATAACTGAAGTCTGTGTTTGTGTTCAGGTGTCCTACATGGAGATCTACTGTGAGCGAGTGCGAGATCTGCTGAACCCCAAGAGTAAAGGTGCGCTTCGTGTCCGAGAGCATCCCATCATGGGGCCGTACGTCGAGGACCTGTCCAAACTCGCCGTGACGTCCTACGTTGACATTAAAGACCTCATGGACGCGGGGAACAAGGCTCGGTACAAACCCACACGAGCGTTTATTCACGTAATCGCACGTTAGCGTGCTCAGATGAAGCGTTCTCACTGTCACGTGTTTGATTGATCAGGACGGTGGCGGCGACAAACATGAACGAGACGAGCAGCCGATCGCACGCCGTCTTCACTATCGTCTTCACTCAGCGCCGCCGAGACCAGCTGACCGGCCTCGACACAGAGAAGGTGTGTGTTTGAGTGAAGTGTGTGTTGGTGCATTTAAGTCATGTCAGATAGATCACGTTTGCACACGTGAATATCACCACAAAGTCACAATTTCAGAAGAACTCTCTTTAAGGCCTGAGTGTCTGACCTGTTGGCGTATCAGTGATAAAAACATGGCAGAAGCAGTGAATGCAATGATGATACTTTTGTTAAAATGTATGAAATTATGTTTTTTTTCTTTTCACAGCACAACTAACTAGTGCTGTACAGTTTGAGTTAAAAAATCTAATTGCAATTTTTCTGAAAGATATGTGATTAAAAACAAATCCAGCTTTGCTGTGCTTGTTTGCATAGCTGCACAATTTTGTCAAAATTTTATGATTATATATCAATATGGCAATACTTCTACTACTACTATTATTATTATTCAGTAAAAAACAAAACAAACCCCCCCCCAAAGTAAGAAATATTATAACTGAAATAATTTACTATAAAATAAAAATTGTGTATTTAATAAAATAGTAACATTTTTAATTTTTTCCTTGCTACTGTAAAATGAAAACACTATTTCTTAAGTTAAACAAGCTTGTACAAAATATGATAGTAGTGTATGTTTAAGATAAACTAGAGTTTATCTGTTTGCAGTGTTTTCATAAATGAATTCACAAGTTTAAAAAATATATAGTTTTTGTTTTTAATTAAGATAATTTAAACTGGCCTCACTCTAACCAAACGCTTACCTGAACACATCTGGTGTCATAATTACAGGGACTTGAATGTGTGTGTGTGTGTGTGTTGTTCACGTGTTTCTCTGGCGTGTGTAGGTCAGTAAGGTGAGTCTGGTGGATTTGGCGGGCAGCGAGCGAGCGGATTCATCTGGAGCCAAAGGCGTGAGATTAAAGGTACTGAAACTGATGTTGACATCCGTAATGAAGACTCAGCGTTTCCATCACTGTCTCACACAAACACTGTCTGTCCATCTGTCCTTCAGGAAGGTGCTAATATCAATAAATCTCTCACCACACTGGGGAAAGTCATCTCCGCTCTGGCTGAAATGGTGAGATGCTTTAATGAAGGATTCTGTTTATGAAATGAGAAGCTCCAGTCTGTGAAATGAATGTGTTGAATGTGTCTGTCAGTGGTCATGATCATTATTTCTGCTGTATTTGAACTCTGTGTGTTTGTGACATACAGCAAAACAGCAAAAGAAGGAAAAGTGAGTTCATCCCGTACAGAGACTCAGTGCTCACCTGGATACTGAAGGAGAACCTGGGTAAGACACACACACACACACACACACACACTCCAGGGCTCGACAATAAGGACTGCCCATTGCTAGTGTCCGTTTCATGGACAACTTAAACAAACAACAAAAGGTAAAGCTGTCAGCTGTGTGGATACTGGCAATATCGTTAACAATTCTCGTTTATAATCGATACTACGGCTTCTTGTTGTCAAGATCTTAGTCTATATGCTGTGTTCTGTTAATGCGTTAAACAATACATGCAGTTTGGTGTTCTTTTTATAGGAGCCAATGGCTCCTTACTCGATTTTGTTTGTCTGGAGCCCTGATATTGTAGGCTGTTGTTTTGACGATCTGACATTATTGAGTATGTCCCTCACTTTAGGAAAAGCAAACAAAAATGCACATGTGATGAAGTAGTAGGTTAAACTTCTGCGCATGCACATTTAGAGTGGATGTGTTAACTGTGTGATTTAGGGTGTGTTCACACTTGTCGCTGCTGTTCGAACCTTGGTGCGGACCAAACCGAGACTGCTAAAAAGATGTGTCTCGGTCCACTTCCAAATGAACTCTGGTGTGCGTCGAATAAAATATGAACGCGATATGGACCAAATACTTCTAAACAAACAAAAAATGAAGTAATGGCAAAATACGCCGCTATGCGACATGATTTCACGAAGGGAACAAGTGATGTATCCAAAACAACATGAGCAGAGGGCAAACATGCAGCAACAAGGAGGTAAAGTGCCTTTTATGAGATGAGGTGGTGAAAATAAGATCATAAACATGCAGCAATGAGTGCGCTTAGTCCAGCAGACAGCATTTAATCTGCTTTAAGTCGAACGTACCTTTTTCTTTTGTTTGGAGTGTTCGGTTAGTTCCGTCACAAAATAAACGTCATTCAACCCGACCAATCAGGTTGTGAACGTATCGCTGTGCCGGTATCTTTAGGTTCGGTATCTTTAGGTTCGCTGTCAAAAATGCCAGTGTGAACGCTAAGTGGACCAGGACCAATTGTATAATATTCCTTTTTGGTCCAGACCAAATGGACCAAATGGACCAAACGAACCAAACTACAAGTGTGAACACACCATTAGTCTTAAAAAGCATCTAGAATACCCCAAAATTCAAAATCAGGCAAAATGTCCCTGTATGTCTTTTATGTTTATATATAAATTAGATAATTAACCAAAACCACACAAAGAGTACTGTTTTTATCCAAATATCAGCAAGATCACAAAGTGATATTGATTTTATACAACAGTTAATAAAGAAAACGTTAATAATATTAAGAGACTTACGTTTTAAACGTCATATTGTTCTTCTTTTGTTCTATTTTGCCAGCGGAAATAGCTCCAAACAAAGATAAAGACAATGTTTTGCATTTCTGAACAACACACCACACTGTTTGCCTCTGAACAGTGTGAGTCAGTTGAGTCAACTCACTATTAAGTCAGTCTGAATGAATCATCCATTTGACTAAATCAGTTGAATCTCAATGAATCACTCATTCACTCATTGACTTGCTGCCTCCTACTGGTGTTTTTAATTTCACAATTAAAGTGTCTTTTTTTTTTTTTATATATGTTTTTTTATAATATTTATACAGTGAACACAGTGTGTTATGCAGTGTGTTTACTTGCCTAGCCACATTTCAAATTTAAATGAGTTAAGTTATTAAAGTTACATCGTTTTCGGTGCCATAAGGTTATTTGTAAAGGTTACATTTATCAGAAACAATGAAAACAACAACTATTTTATTTTATTACTTTTTTTTCTGTGGGGCCAGTGAAAATTTTGGCAAGTAAAAATTTGAACAGATGGCCCGACCGGGCCAGTAGAAAAAATCCTTAGTGTTGAGCCCTGCACACACACGTCAACACACACAGTTGTGATTATGACGTGTGTTTGTGTTTCAGGTGGTAACTCTCGTACAGCTATGATCGCTGCTCTCAGTCCTGCAGATATTAATTATGAGGAAACACTCAGCACTCTCAGGTACGTCAGTCAACCCAGCAATCAATCAATCCATGCATCGACGAACCATCCGCAAACTTCCTGTTGTGTGTGTTTGTGCAGATATGCTGACCGTGCGAAACAGATCCGCTGTAATGCTGTAATTAATGAGGATCCAAATGCTCGTCTGATCAGAGAGCTGAAGGAGGAAGTGAACCGACTCAGAGATCTGCTGCTGTCACAAGGACTGAGCCGACTGATCACTGCTCCAGGTACACACACACACACACACGTTAGACACTGAGTTTTAAGTTTTAGTGTTTAAAAGGTCTCTCTGCTTGTCTGTCAGCTGCTGAAGTCAATAACAACCGTGTGGGCGTCACTCTAATGCCTGCTGACTCCGCCTCCAACGGTGCTCCGCCCACATCTGCACCTGTCCCAGGAGAAGGCCCCGCCGTTGAGAGCGACCCCGCCTCTCTGGGTGACCACGGCCAATTAGAAGAGTTTCAGGGCGAGATGATTACCAACGAAGAAGCAGTAGAGAGACTGAAGGTACGAGAGGGTGGAGCTATGATGGTGGGCGGGGCATGAACTAATCAGCTTCATGTGCTCATACACAAACATTAATGTGTGTGTGCAGGAAACAGAGAAGATCATTGCTGAGCTGAATGAGACATGGGAGGAGAAGCTGAGGAAGACGGAGTCTATACGACTGGAGAGGTAAAGTACTATGTCTGAGGTGTCATTAATACACCAGATGACAGTCAATAATTTAATAAAAGGACATGAAATAGCGATTTCAGATAGTGATTCAAAACCAGTGCTTCTGCAAAATTTAGTTTAAAATATACCTGTTTATTATCTTATTATTCATAAAAATGTACAAAATTGATATAGCAACAAGATAAACCTTAAAAACAATATTTCTGTAATAGTAATACCGACATTACTCTGATTTATTTTTAATACAACTGAAACTAAGACACAAAAACGGTTGTGTTTCTATGTGTCATATAAGTTTAGTGCTGGTCTGTCAGATTGTTTTTGTTTGTTTTCATCTGTCTTTGATTAGATATTTTAAAATTACAGTTATAAGAACAAATATATTCTAAAAAAACTCCTTTTGAGCATTTACTTGAATAAATTGTGTTGTATATTTCATGTTATACTTCTTTATTTCAATGTATTTCATCATTAGTTAAAATGTCAGAAAATAAATGATTCATTCAGATTAATTTCTGACCATGATGTAAATGCTCAGATTTTCATGTGATCTGTGTGTTTCCTGTGTGCAGGGAGTCGATTCTGGCGGAGATGGGAGTGTCCATTAAAGAGGATGGAGGAACTGTCGGAGTGTTTTCACCTAAAGGGGTCTGTACACACACACACGCACACACACACACGTTGTGTTTACATGTTTTATGGGGACATTCCATAGGCATAATGGTTTTTATACTGTACAAACCCTATTTTCTATCGCCCTACACCTAAACCTAGCCCTCACAGGAGACTGTGCACACTTTTACTTTCTCAGCATGATTTATAAGCCTGTTTCCTCATGGGGACCTCACAAATGTCCCCACAAGGTCAAAATTTACTGCTATTACTATCCTTGTGGGGACATTTGGTCCCCATAACGTGATAAATACCAGGTACACACACACACACACACACACACACACACACACACACACACGCACATATATACTACATAAACACACAGTCTAAAGATGCTTATCTGTGTGTTTCAGACTCCTCACCTGGTGAATCTGAACGAGGATCCGCTGATGTCTGAGTGTCTGCTGTACTACATCAAAGAGGGTGTGACCAGGTGAACAAATCAAAACCATCATCATCCAGTTCAGACTCTGTGACGGAGCTGCAGGGTTTTCGTGAGATTGTAACAGATGCTGAGTCACTTGGAAAATAAATAGTTGGAAACTAAGAATGTGTTTAGAGAATTAGATACTCTGATCTGGGATTTTAGTAAATAATTGAGCTGATGATTGTTGCGCTGATATTAATCCGTGATATTCATCTGTGTGTGTTTGTCAGGGTTGGTCAGAAGGACGTGGACATCAAGCTCAGCGGTCAGTTTATTAAAGAGCAGCACTGTGTGTTTTACAGCTACATGAACCGGAATGGAGGAGGTAAGTGTGTGTGTGTGTGTGTGTGTAGTACAGTTCATTAGTGTTACATTAGTGTAGTATTGCAGTACTTAAACCGGTGTTAACACAGTATTTTCCTAATGGTCGTATGTGATGTGGATAAAAGCGTCTGTCTAATGCATAAATGTAAATGTGATTAGAGTCTGGAATGGCAGACAGAGCTCCACAGGATAAAAGACAAAGATGAACTTGATTTAATTTGACAGCATCATGAAAGCGAACTAGAAAACATTTAACAGTCAAACGTGTTTGACGCATCTGTACTAAAACCATAAAAGCACATGAGGAATATTATGACAAGTAAACCGCGTGAGCAGCTCCTCTGATGAGTTCAGTGAACTTCAGAGAGGTTCGAGATCACTCATCATTGAAGAAACGTACATTTTGAAACAATATTATATCATTATCACTACAGGCCTCTACATTTACTTTTCTTCTCAGGAGCACAGTCAAAATTTTAGAAGCACCTAATCAATAATCAACAAATCTGATCAAAAATTAGCCTTCCCATTACGAGGTGATATTTGACTCCTTAAAGTGATTTACAGGGGAGTTTTTCTACCTTTATTAAAAGTATGTCTGTCATCTTTTATGTCACATTTTTAAAAATATATATTTTATAAGCTTTTTACAATTTCTAATTAAAACATCAGAATAAGAACAAGTAGAATCAATAACCAATCCAATGAAATCAGTATTAACAAAACTAATTAGTACTACAGAGGTGCACAGAAGAACACAGAAGTGTCTTGTAGGTGTATTTTCATGTGTTTAATGAGGCTCAGAGGTGCATGAGTGCAATCAAATTCATAAACCTCATGTTGAGATTAATGTTTTAAATATAAAATGTAGAATACAGAAATATTAAATGATTTAAATAACTGAAAAGATGCTTTAAACAACGAATCTGCCAGTAGGTGGCGGCAAGTCACTGATTTAATTACTGAATCATTCATTCATTTGATTTGTTTGAACGTCTGATTCATTCAGGAATAAAGCAAGTGACTCTTTATGAATGAGTCATTGAATCACTGACTCACTAGATTTGTTTAAAAACACACGTTCATTCATAAATGAAACAGCGCTGTGTTTGAATGGAGATGTGCAGCATAGTCTTGTTTCAAACTATTTTTGACGATGAAATAGAGCAAAATCAGACAATAGTGTTACAGTCAGACAATGTGAGTCACTTCATTTGAACTTCTTGTTTATTGAACTGTTGTATTAAATCAGTATCTCATTTACAAAAAGTTCATCTTAGTTCATCATGATCTCACAAAGTTTCATTATAATGAATGAAGTTCTCTACACTTTACACTTTGTTTATGAAAGGATTGGTGAGATACGTGTGTGATTCATTACTCAATGCTGCAAAAACACGTAGAAACCCTTGAATCTCCCCTCAGCGCAAACACAAATATGCTGATGGGGTCAGTCGCACTGATGCTCCGAAATATTTATTCATAGTCGCACGCAGTAGTTTTCAGTCGCAAATGCCACTGAAATGGTCACAGCACTGTAGAGGCCTGCACTATAATAATAATAATAGTAATACTAATGTCATCTACATAGGACAAGCATTTTGGAAAACAGATTGATTGAATGTAATAGTGATGATTTTGTTTAAATAATCAACAGAACGGCCCCTGCAGTAGTGACATGATAATAGAGGAAAGGCGACGCTGTCAGACTCAGAAACTATCGTCAGCACTAGTAATGTGTTCAGGAAGCGTCTCGATTGAATCACTCATCTGTATGAAGTCGTTGTTAGTGTTAGCGCTCAAGATATATAGTTCCTGATCTGTTCTCGTGCTGAAGTATCAGTCGTGTCCTTGTGAGATTCACACTCATCATGTGACGTCGACAGCTGTGAACAGAAAGTGTGAGTACTTACTGCAGCGGGGCCCTGTGTGATCCGCTTTATTTCTACCCAAATTACTTTGTATTTTTTCATTTATTATTTTCTGCTTTCATTTATTTTTTTAATGGTTTTTCATAATCAAAAAGATGTCTAATTAATTAAATAAAACTCTTAATAGTTTAATGATTTATTCAGATGTAAAAAAAATAATGCCCCTATGCTTTATTTTTTCAGAAATTGTCAGGGTTCTGTGTTTTATGATTTAATATGGAGTTTTTAAAACGTCACTCAAATTAACACATAAAACTTTGACGTTTATTAATTTATTAAAGTTGTACAAATAATCATGTCCTGTTGTGCTTTATTTTTTATGTTGTTTGTTTTAACATGAACGCATAAAACTTCAACAATTTAGTTCAGGTTTTAAAATGTAAACAAACATTTAAACTATTCCTTTAATTTTTTGGCAAACGAAGTGCAGCACAACATATGTTTGCTGTTTAAATTAAAACATGAAAGAAATATTCTCTGATATTGTTTAACCCTTTTTTAAAAAAAACTGTATTATATTATTGTTATTACTATCAAACTACGCCTTTGTTTCATTGTTTGTTTTGAATATGCGCTCTCTAGTGGCAAAAACTAATGGTTAAATTACATTTTAATAATCAAAAAGATGTCTAATAAATTGAATAAAACTTTTAGCAGTGTAAAGATAAATTAAAATGTAAAAAAATTCTGTGTTAATTTTTCTGGTTTCTGGTGTTTCATGATTGAATTGAATTGAGTTAAACTGACTGCATGTTTCACAGCAGTTAAATATTCATAGACTCCAGTGCTTATTGTTCAATTAAGAGCACAGCCTTACTTTTGTTTCATCCAAAAATTGGCTGATTTTGTAACATTCCACGGTCAATTTCATTTTAATGGCTGGATTTTGTGATTCAAATTGCATCATAGATCAGTCATGTGACTCAATGATGGCACTGCATATAGGTGTGTGTGTGTGTGTGTGTGTGTGTGTGTCAGTAACACACACTCATGTACTGTGCTGGTTTTCTCTCTGTCGGTGGAACAGTTGCTGGGATTTGACACAGGTATCATCTGTAAATCATTCATGAGCTCCTTCCTCCTCCTCCTGTTGTCATCACACACTCTCTTAAGCATTTATACATGTCATGTATTTTCCTAATTCACCACATGCGTACAGTCTGTGTGTCGTCTGTGAGTTTCTCTGTGTGTTCATGTGCTTCATTAGCATGATGTGAATCTGTACATCTGCACTGACAAATTCCGAACTCATTTAAAATCACAGTAAATGTGTAAATGACGTTACGTGCATGTGAATGAATCCCTGACCAGTCAGAGCTGCTCCATCTCATTTATTTTAAACTTGATCGACACAAAGCAAAAATCAGATCATAAGCGCTGTTTGAGCCAGTGTGGGCGGGGCCTACAGGAGGCGGAGTCTTCTTCAATCAGCTGGACAGCCCCGCCCTCCTCACTAGCGTACTGTATATATACGACGATGACATCACTTCCTGTGTGTCCGCAGTGGATGTGACTCTGGAGCCGCTGGAGGGAGCGGAGACGTACGTGAACGGGAAGCAGATCACCGAGTGCGTGCTGCTCAAACAGGGTGAGTGTGTTTGAATGAACGTGAACCCGCCGTCCTCCTGATCACGTGACCCTGAGCTCGACCTCTCGTGACGCAGGCAACCGCATCGTGATGGGCAAGAACCACGTGTTCAGGTTCAACCACCCGGAGCAGGCGCGTCTGGAGCGCGAGCGCAGCAGCTGTCTGGAGCAGCAGGGGGAGCCGGTCGACTGGAACTACGCTCAGAGAGAACTGCTGGAGAAACAGGGCATCGACATCAAACTGGAGATGGAGAGGAGGTGAGACACACCTCAACACACACGCACACACACACACACACACACACGTGTGCTGATGTGATTCACCATCCACGTGTCTCTGTCTCAGGTTACAGGATGTGGAGATTCAGTATCGGAGAGAGAAAGAGGAAGCAGATCTACTGCTGGAGCAACAGAGACTGGTGAGACACACACACACACACACACACACTGGCAGAGACCTGTAAAAAAAAATGTACGATAAACACACACTAGCTTTAAAAGTTTGGGGTCGGTAAGATTATTCAGGAAAATATTTGATCGAATTACAGTAAAAAATTGTGAAATATTATCACAATCTGTTTTCTATGTGAATATCTGTTAAACTGTAATTGATTTCTGTGATGCGCAGCTGAATTTTCATCATCATTACTCCAGTCTTCAGTCACATGATCCTTCAGAAATCATTCTAATATACTGACAAACAAACATTTCTGATTATTAGTAGTGTTGAAAACACTTCATATATTTTTGGAAACTGTGATACATTTTATTTTTCAGGATTCACAGGTGAATAGAAAGATCAATAGAACAGCCTTTATTTGAAAACCTTTTGTAACATTAGAAATGTCTTAACTGTCACTTTTGATCAATTTAATGATCAATAACTCCAGACTAGGGGTGTGTGATGTATATCGTCTGCGACAGTGTCGTAATTGATGTTTTAATGATGTGTGATTTGACATGATCAAATATACTGTGAAAACCTAACAAAACACACCTACAGAGCGCACGCAAACATTACGTAATGAAGTCTAGTAAGTTCAAATATTGCACGTACACATTTACAGTGTTCTTTCACTGCATGATTCAGTCTGTTAAAATGCATTAAGAATGATCACATAAAGCACAAAATGTATATATTTACATAATTTCATGTAGTTAATCAATATCACACAAAGAGTACCTTTTTTTTTTTTCTCCAAAAGCCGGCATGATTGCAAATATGATATTGATTTTATACAACAGTTCAATAAACAAGAAGTTAATATTAAGACACATTTTAGACAGCATATTTCTTGTTTTTGCTCTCTATTACCAACAAAAATCATTCTGAACAGCCACAGCACTGTTTTGTGTCTCTGAGTAACATGATGGTGTTTCATTCTTGAATGAATCAAGCATCAGTGGTGGACGGTAACAAAGTAGTTGTACTTCCTTACTGTACTTAAGTACATTTTCCAAATATCTGTACTTTACTGGAGTAGTTTTATTTTGAGTAACTTTCACTTTTACTTCACTACATTCCAAAGCATAAGATCGTACTTTTTACTTCACTAAATTTCATAAAATATGTTGTTACTCCTTATAAAATATCACATACTCCGAGATGCAGAAGCGGTGTCTGAAACATCAACAAATGGATTCTTTTTAATGAACCTGTTAAATCGATTCGCAAATTGCACCAAATGATTCATTCACAAACTGGAAAGATCCGATTGCAGCTGTTCTAGAGTTGACAACTCACTGATTCAAATTATCCATTTATAGCGAGTCTCCAGTGAACTGAATTCACAAGTAAGTACCGGGAGATCTTGTGAGTGAGTGAAAAGTAAGTTACTAATGTCGAAATTGTACGATTAATTATTGTAACTGATAATCATATTTAAGTCAAAACTGTCCATTGTTTGTGAATTAAATCTGCTGTAAAGGGTGATGTGTTTAAGCCCACTGAAATAAATGCTGAATGCAGACACATCAACATCAGTGTCTCTGTTAAAATTAAAATAACACAAATTAAATAAAATGACTCATGCATTGTATTATTTAGCCCTATGTGACGTCTATTTATATATTGTTTATCAACAGTATACATTTTTATATTGTTTGGATCAACTAGCCGAGTATACAGATATGAACGTTTATTCATAATCATACTGAAAATAAGTAAATATTGTTAGCTGATGCTAACAATAAGCTTGCTGGTTCTAAGTTGAGGTAATTTTTAGATATAAAGTCCAAATATGTTTATTCAACCACAAAGATAGATTACATCTGAAGGAAAAAGAAAGGATGTGATGTTCAGATCATGGTAACTACAGTAATTATCAAAGTGGGAAGTGATGCTCTCTGGGGGCATTTTGCCTGGGGCGTTTTTACACCACAGACTAGGTTTGAGAGGAAAAAATCATTATGAAAATATAATTATATTTTTCGTAAAATCTTCTTTCTAACTTAAGGCCTTATTCTCATGTCATATATAACTGTGATGTTATGCAAAACAACAAACTTAACAACGTCAACATAGTCCATATTAACAAAAAATATGCATTTTTACTCCATATAGTGGTTATTTTGGGTAAATCCCAGGTATTTTGAGCAGTAGGATTATAAAAAAGTAGCCTATATAAAATTGCTAAGTAAATCTATCAGTACTTTTTTTACTTAAGTACATAAAAAAATCGGATACTTTTGTACTTTCACTTGAGCGAAACTGAAAAAGGAGCACTTTTACTTTTACTGGAGTAATATTTCACTATACGTATTTGTACTTTTACTCAAGTACTTGATTTGTGTACTTCGTCCACCACTGTCAAGCATTTAAATGATTCGGTTCAGTCACAATGACTCACTTATTAACTGTGATTTGCTGACACCTACTGGTGGCTTTAATGTCACATTTAAATGATCTTTTAGGTTTTTAAATAATTTCAAACATCAGTTTTTAAAGTTTTATGTTTAAAATATCAAAACATTATTTATGCATTTGTAACTGCAGGTTAAAGCATTCAGTGTCGCTCTGAGCTGCATTAAACTAAACACCGCTTCAGATGCAGCTTCTGTGTTTCCTCTGCATTGCAAAGATGAATTTTGTTGATACTGATTTCATTTGCTTGGTAACAGCATAAATGTAAGAATTTGATTTAAAAGATGATGCACACTTCTAGAAAAAAAAAAGAGGCTTTTTTAAAGGTAAAAATGCCCATAAAATGGAAATGGAAAAGATTAATTTCTGCTGTGAACTAACCATCTGTCCACAGTAGTCCTTAAGATATCAGGACAGTAACACACAAAATATCATCTAATCCCAGAAAATATCAAGATATAATAATAATAATGAAAATAATATAATAAAATAAATACAAATATTTTTTGTCATTGTTGCACTCCCACCCCCCCTGCGAACTATTGATGGGTACTGTATATCACTACAACTCTTCTCCAGCAGTGTTACGTGATAAAGGTCTGTTAACCATTGTGTGTGTGTGTGTGTGTGTGTGTGTGTGTTCAGTACGCAGATTCAGACAGTGGAGATGATTCTGACAAACGCTCCTGTGAAGAGAGCTGGAGACTCATTTCATCCCTGAGAGAGAAACTACCAGCTAACAAGGTACCAGAAAAACAGGGACTTTTCAAAATAAGAGTCTTAGTGTATTTCAGGCTTGTTTTTAAATAAAATATCTGGCATTTAATTCAACATTAACTCTTGTATTTTGTCTCTGGCCTGCCTTATAAGAACGAAAGAACATTATTATTATAGCACATTCAAACATCGATGTTATTAGAATTTGGACAATCTGTTTATTGTCCTTCTTTGAACACATTAGTTTTAAATCAGCAAAATCCAGTATCAGTCAACGTCTAATTTATATGTACTGAAATATTTGTACGTAAACCACTTATGTATTGAATACAACCTGTCTTGAGTATTTTAAAACATGTAGTTCCTTTGTTTTGTGATTATATGAAAAATCTGCGATCAGCATTATTATCGTTAACTAAAACTAAACCATAAAAAAAAAAATGTTGCTTGGGATAAAAGTGAACTAAAATAAAACAAAGGCACCGTTTCTTACTTTCATTCAATTTAACTTGACATACGAAAATAGTAATTAATAAAAACAATTAAAAAAAACTGCTAAAAATGACAAAACAACAAAATGACTAAAATTATTAATGAAAACAGAAAATATAAAAATTAAAAAATAATAATAAAAACTACAATAGTATCTGAAGTATACTAAATACATAGAGCCCTGTGAAATCCGTTAAAATTTTTCCCGTTTTTTTTTTTTTTTCATTTAAATTTTTCTGGACTGATTTTAGTGGTTGAATTAAATTTTATGAATCAAAACGCATGTCTAATTAAATAAAATCATTAAACGTATACAATTTAACAACAATTTACTAAAAGTTTAACAAAAGATACATGTTTAGTGGACGATGAAATTTTTTATTTTTATAATTTTGTTTTTTTTGTAATTGTTTTAGAATGTCTAATTATTTGAATGCATAAAACAACTTTTATTTACTCTTGCAGTAGCCTTATGTAATGTTTTTTCCCCCTCAAAAATTCTCTGTTGTGAATTTACATTTTTCTGGTTATCAAATTAAGGCATAAACATTGATTTTGACATCTTTTAATGAATGAAAATTAAACACATTTTATTTTTTGCCAAATAAAGGGGATTTACAAATAAAATTATAATATGGAAGAAATATTGTCATTATTTCTTTTAAAAATAATAATAAATAATAATAAAGTTTTAATATTTTTATTATATATTAAATTGGCTTTAAGTTAACTGAAATTTTGATGGGTTGCCGTGAATTGTTTTTATGACTAGATTTCACATTGTGGAAATCATAGGGCCCTGCAAATAACGTGATGCATTTAGGATTGTGAGGGTTTGTTCTGTAATCATACAGTATTAATTTTATTTGTGTAGCTTTTAAAAAATCTTTTGCTTACACTCTGAAACAACCTTCGTCTCTCTTCACGTGTCATTAGACAGTGTGTTCCTGGACAGACGTCTTACGTTCATCATGTGTATGTTCTCTGCGTGTTTCAGGTTCAGTCCATAGTGAAGCGTTGCGGTTTACCCAGCAGCGGCAAACGTCGCGAGCCGCTCCGCGTCTATCAGATCCCGCAGCGGCGACGCATCAGCAAAGACCCCGAGCAGGTGACCATGAGCGACCTGAAGCTGCAGGCGGTGAAGGAGATCTGCTACGAGGTGGCGCTCGGAGACTTCAGGCACTCGCGGCGGGAGATGGAGGCGCTGGCCATCGTCAAGATGAAGGAGCTGTGCCGCATGTACGGCAAACGGGACGCCGCCGAGAAGGACACGTGGAGGGAGGTGGCGCAGGACGTGTGGGACACGGTGGGGATTGAAGACGAGCGCACGCAGGAGACGGCGGACGGCGCCGCGGACGGAGAGAGCGGCAGATCCGGCGTGTACAACCTGAAGGCGCACATCGACAAACTGACGGACATCCTACAAGAGGTCAAAGAGCAGAACAACATGAAGGACGAGGAGATCAAAGCCCTCAGAGACCGAATGATGAAGATGGAGAGCATCATACCGGCAGTGCAGCAGGTACACACACACACACACACACACACACACACACACACACACACTCACACTCTTCTTTTTGTTTTTCTTTGTTTGGTTTGTTTTCCTGTTTTTATTTTTTTATTTTTTTTTATTTTTTTTTTTTTCTTGTTTTGTTTTCTTTTTTGTATTCTTTTCCTTTTATCTATTTTAGTTTATTTTATTTTTTTCTTTCTTTCTTTCTTTCTCTTATATATTTTAGTTTGTTTCGTTTTTTTTGTTCTGTATTTTTTTTGTTTCATTTTCTTTTTTTCTTGTTTCATTTTTTCTTTTTTCTTTCTTTCTGTTTATACATTTTAGTTTGTTTCATTTTAATTTTTTCTTTTGTTTCCTTTTCCCTTGCTTTCTCTTTTATATATTTTAGTTTTTCATTGTCTTTTTTTTGTTTTTTTTCTTCTGTTTCAATTTCTTTCTTTCTTTTTTCTCTTTTATATTTTAGTTTGTTTCATTTTCTTTTGTTTCATTTTCTTTCTTTTTTTCTCTTCAAGGCCAATAAACCTCCAAATCTTAAGACGTTTTTCAAACGTCTAATCCAACATTTTTGAGATTATCTTGACAAACATTCTAGTGAAAAATGACAGTTGAATTTTAATTTTTAAATTTTGCAATTCTATATCATTTTTTGTTACATTGATTTAAATTGAAATCAAATTTAGAAATGAATTTGTCAGTAACGCATGACACGATTGTGTTTGTGTAGGATGGTGATGATGATGATGATGATGATGATGAATCAGAGGATCCGCCTTCAAACGGCGATCAGGGGCGTGGCGACGAGCAGGATGGGCGTGGCTCTCTGGAGAACCTCCCCAAAGAGGAGCGCGTGTCACGGCTGATGGAAGAAGACCCCGCCTTCCGCAGAGGCCGCCTGCGCTGGCTCAAACAGGAGCAGATGCGTCTGCACAACCTGCAGCAGCAGCAGATCACCAAGCGGCTGCGCAGAGGAGGCGGGGCCGGGGCTGGAGCTGGGGGCGGGACCGGGGAGGGCGTGGTCCACCTTCCCGGAACGGGGCGCTTCATTCCCCCGCAGGACTGCAAGCTGAAATTCCCCTTCAAGAGCAACCCGCAGCACCGGCTCTCCTGGGGCCCGAACGCGTCCGTCACGCTGGACGACCTCAAGGACGAGCGCAACGAGGGACGAGGCCCCGTCCTCGGCGTGCCGTTACTTCCTCTACCGTTCCAGGTGCCGGTCGTCATGCGCGCGCCCTCCCCCAGTCGCCTCTGGCAACCTCGCCAATACAGCAACGGTAACTATGGCAACGGCAATCACTTTCCTCAGCAGCAGCAGCCACACTGGCGTTACAGGCGCAACTCGCTGGACGGCTCCACCGTGCCCGGCAACCAGGGTTACTATAGCAACGGGCACCACAACAATAACGGCTCGCAGCATACGGGCCGCGGCCGCTACCGGCGACAGTCGCCGGGGCCTTGCCCGCGTGGGGAGGGGGCGTACGCGCAAGCTTACGTCAATCATCAGCGACCCGCCTTCCAGAACTACCAGACTCTACCGCACGCGTTTGCGGATCAACAGCACGGCAGAAACCAAAAACCGCAGGGCTACGTCACTCCGCCGCGCATGAGACGGCAGTACAGCGCCCCCGACCTGAAGAGTAAAGAAACGCCCGTCTGATGCGTGTCCTTCGCTGATGATGTCCTGAGTACAAGCCGTGTTTTGATGGGTTAGTTAACAGTCTCAGTGTAGAATTTATTCTGGCCAACAACTGCCCGCTTAAGACAGGAAGAGAGTGTTTGTGTGACAATTAAGACCCGTTCACAGCAATGAAGACTTTTAATAATCGTCCTAAAGGTGAAATCAAGTCATTTGAGTACGAATCTACATTATTGGGAATGTCACGTAAGAGCGAAAGATTTCCCAGACGCCGATTTCATCACTGTTTTCTGTGTTGACCATTAGAAACGGTTCGGTTTGAAAGTAATTTCTTGGTTTGTGAGAGACAATGGACCTTTTTTTGCCTGGGAATTTTCTGCAAAATTTCGCAAATGGGTCGTTACACGAAATCGGTGCCTTTTGCCTCCCTAAGAAATAATCAGACATAGATTTAATATAACAAGTAAGTGTGCAATTTAAAAACATAACAATGCTATGTTAGCTTTCATCAAAATGACATAAAGTCAACTGAATATTATTAAATAGCTTAAGTAGCATTTATGCTGGTAAAGGTGAGGTTTTTGGCCTGTCCCTCACTACGATTTTTCTTTTTCAGTAGGACTTTTATTTGGCAAAATGATATAAAATCACATTTGCATATTGTTCTAAATATAGTCTCATTGTTAAGCAATGTTTTTGCCATAAGTATGATTTTTTTAAATCATTTCATTGGTGTCCCCTGATTTCATGTCAGCCCTGTTACCCTCATCAAAAACCTTTGTAAAATAATGTACATTCAAGTGACGTCACTTCTAGGTGTTCACATCATCTCTCAAACAGGATTACAACACTTACAACACAAGCATGTTTCTCTCACACTCTATAATGTTCTATTTTTTTCCATTTTTATTTATCATGCAGTGTCAATCCTGTTACCATTTTTAAAATGTAAACTTAAAACAATTATTTCTTACATTTAATATAATCAGTAACTACAAGTAAAATCCTTTCAGTGTACACTATGTGCTTTGACTATTAGCTAGCAATTAGCAAAACTGTTCGAAACCATCAAAGCTGTTACCGTCGGTTTTGACGTGGAAAACAGGGATAACACTGATTGGGTTTGGCTCTGTTTTTAAAGATTGTCTGTGTTAAAAAAGCTCCCCCTCTGTGTATTGTTGAGCTAATGCCTACATCATTCAATGGCATGTGAGTTCTAATCAAACTATAGTATCTAGTAACGCTTGTGTTGGTAACAGGGTTGACAAAAATACCAAAAAATAGTCATTAGATAATAAATTACATAGCCTGAGATAGCACAATAAAATTTCTTGTCATTTTAAGGTAAACCGATTTTATTTTTCGATTTTTCCAAGTGGAAAAGGCACCGATTTCGTGAAATGAGCAGCGTATTGTTACACTTTTGAAATGGACAACACACTATTTGTCAGCGTAACCAAGTCAAAGCACACTACCCACATTACAACTACGAATCACTTTCGTAACAGTTTTATCCATTGATGGCCAACAAAATCCTTGACAGCCGATCAGAATCATGTGTAATTAGTGTTACAGTTATCATTGTTGGTGTGAACGGGCCTTCTGTCACACTGACTTCTGCTCATCCAATCAGATTAGAGCTTGTCGTTTTGGACAGCTCTGTTTTTTTTAAGTGCAATATGCATGTGTGGGCAGTCCGAGACTAGTTAACCCAAACCGACCCGAACTCTGTTAATGCACAGTCGCCACGTCAGCGCTCCGTCTGTGTGTGTGTTCAGGATCACGTACCTCTCAGCAGTGACTCAATGGCCCACGACTAGTTGTGTCTTAGTTTGGGTGTTTCTGTATGTTTAGCCTCAATGTGCCTTAATGAGACGCCAATAACCTCAGAGATCACTGAAGGAGACGAGAGTGTGTGTGATGCTGATGATGTACTGTGTGAGATCTGAGATGCAGAAGGATGTTTTGATGATTCGTGGATATGGTTCTTTTGAACCGGTTCTTGCTAACGATTCATTCACCTCAAACGACGCAAGTTCCGGATTCGTGTTCAAATGCTGTTCGTCACCAGCTAGAATCGTATGACTCACCCTTCAGTTTTTAAATTTCAGTCTTTCAACTTTTTTTTGTATTAAATTTACGCCAACCTCATCGCTGCAGTAATGATGTTTAGTGGAATAAAATGAGCCGGATGATCAGTGTTAAACTTGTCAGTTCGCTTTGTTTACAGCCCAAATAATGATCATGGTGTGGGAGCATCACTGAATCACTCTAATCGAACTGGTTCAATTAATGATTCACTGAATAGATTCAGACTAGAGGAGAGAAAGGAGATGAGCCGCATGGAGGGCTGGAATGAGTTTACACTGATGATTGACAGCTGTCAATCACTGATGATGATGATGGTGAAAGTGATGTGGAGTTCAGAGGTCAATGAAATGGACACGTCGAGTGAAGATGCAAGTCGTGTGAGTTTTAGAGTTGATGTTTTTCCGGATTTCTGTGGGTTTTTTAAAAATGTGCTGATGACCCAATCAGATGGGAGAAATGTTTTGACTATTTATTTGGAATATGATTCCTGTTTCTGGCGCCACAGACGGTAATTTGATTCAGTTTGATGTGATTTTGATTGGCAGATTTAAATCAGCCCTGCTTGCGTGAGTCTGCAGTGGTGCATCACGCTGGACGCTGAGATCGAATGTTCGGACAGATGCGGGAGGCTGTTCTTGCGCTCGGTGTCGTCATGGTAACTGCGTGGCGGGTGGGCGGGGCTGTTACCGCTAGACACGACAGGAGCTTTTTCGGACCGTGACCTTTGACCCTTCCGGACAATCCGCTGACTCCTATATACACCCGTAGACCGTTTCCTGCCGTAATATGACATTTGTTTGTTTAGTCTTGCCTTTTTCAGTTTGATTATGATTTATTTGATTCATGTGTGTTTGTGCGGTCACGTATGTGTGTGAGGAATACGCCGAGTTCATTTGCACAGACGCACACACGCGTTGTGTGTGTGTTTTGTTTGAGGTTGGCGTTGCCGTCGCGTTTCTGACATGATGAACCTCACGTGTCTCGTCGGACACAAGCTGCCGCTTCTGTTTCTGCTCTTCTGTTGCTCTTTTGTTCTGGGTTTTGAGTTATTTTTGAGTGTCTAAAAACTGCAAAATGTCAATAAAGGACAATGTGTATAAAAACAACATGGTTTTTGGCTTTTCTGTTGACAGAAGCTTTTAAATATCTGACTGCAGGTGCTAATTCTGTATGGGTTCTTATGGGTGCTTTTCAAAACCAACCCCATGGTTCATACACGCTGCTTAAAGTGCTTATAGTACTTGAATTTGACTTTTTTTGAAATTTAAGGGCTTAAATTAGCCAATAAGCATCTTTTTCCACAAAATTCACGCAGTTCAAAAAACATACATTTTTTGCTTGTTTCAGTTAAAGTCAGAAAACAATCGAGTTAAGCCAGTAGCAGCACTGACAGTGTCGTGAAACATGGCTGAAGACGCGAAAAGAAGAACAGATGAACCGAATCAATTGAGTCATTTGCGCTGGATTGATTCAAACTCGTGACTGCGATCATTCATTTCAAGCGATTCACTAGCAAAAAGCAGATCGAATTAAAAGAGTCATTCATTTTTAATTTCAGCATCGCTTGTAACGATTGTAAAAAGCACGTAGCGTTGAGTGAAACTGAGCTTTTTGAAACTCCGAATCAGTTAAACCATTGCATCGCACAATGATGCATGCGCTCCAATCGGATCACGAATCATTTGTTTAAATTTCGTGTCGCGAATCATTTTCATGCATTTTGCTTTGATTCAGTTTTTTTTCATTCAGTTCGGAACGGGTTCGTAAAATTCAAATCAAATGATTCCCAATACGCAATTTGAAGTTCCGATCTAAGTCAAATGATTCGCGATGCGAGTCCTAATCTGAAATGATGGTTCGCGAATCATTTGATTGAGATCGGGACTTTGGAGCGATTTCGCGAATCTTTTTTCTTAGACAGTAGAAAGTATCTAACCATTAAGACAATACAGTTATAAAAACAAACAAAAAAGAAAAGCAAGCATACACAAATCCAAATTAACCGTGGTTTACTATAGTAAAATGTTGGTTAGCATACTTTAGTACTTTTTTGACCACGGGAACTTTGGCCAGAGGAGAACTGGCCCCCCCGACTGAGCCTGGTTTCTCCCAAGGTTTTTTTCTCCATTTGTCACCGATGGAGTTTTGGTTCCTTGCCGCTGTCGCCTCTGGCTTGCTTAGTTGGGGACACTTTCTCTTAACACAATATTGCATTTTACTTTATTGTTTTTGATTAACTACCTTTACCTATAATGTGAGTGTTTAATGTTGCCTTTGGTTTGCCTTGATGTACTGTTTCCTATTTAATACTGTACAGCCGCCTTGTCACAATTCTGTATTGTTAAAGGCGGTATATAAATAAAGGTGACTTGACTTGACTTTACTACTAATACTTAGGAGTAGTAATACTTTTTGCCACTTGTTATTTTTTTTATTAGTAGCCTAAATTGTTATTTTTCTTCATTCTATTCTTTTTAGAAATTAGAATAGAAGACATAAGTGAGATCTCTGACTGAAAAAGTAGTGCTTGAAAAGTCCTGAAATTTCATTTTACAGCGTCTGTATGAATCCTGCCATCCAAATCCCAGATCTCTGAAAGAAATTGCCTTCATTTCGTTCACGTACTGATCCAGTTCTTGTTAGTGAACGGTTCAGTGCTCTGATACAATGCTTGACACATTTCACAATAATAAGAACCGCTTTAAATTTCACTTGTTACAGAAATGAACATCTTCCAGGAAACTTGTTTTTTGTTCCCAAGAAAAGCTGATTGTGCTAATTGAGGAACATGTGCTCATATATGGAGAGGCGCTTGTGGTTTGTGTTTGACTCTGAGGAAGAGAGATAGAGCTGTGAATTCTCCATCCGGACCAGAGGAAACGGGCTTCATACAGACTCACGCGGCTCCACGGAGACGGCGCTCAGAGGTACGGTCTTCATTTACTCCTTTACAGTCTCCTAATGTCAGTTCTGAAGCTGAAATGTCATATTTTTGTGCTGTAATGAAGACGATCTCAGTCTAAAACAATACCGGCAAAAATGAATAGGAAAGTGTGAAATTCAAAACACAAAATAAATGCTAAATGCTAAAATTTCAAAAAACTTCAAATGCAAAAATTAAAAAACTACATGTGAAATTAAAATGCCAAATTAATGCACAATGTGAAAATTAAATCGTAATGTGTGAAATTCAAAATATAAAATAAATGAAAACATTTAAATGAAAATTAAATGCACAAATTAAAAGGCAATTGCAATGTGAAATTAAAATGCAAGCTTAAAATGCATTTCTTATTATTTTGATAAGTTATTATTTATCATGTTTCATTGTTTTTTATTATTATAATTCTTTTTAATTTTTTCAAAATATAATTAGTGACCACATTTGTAAAAAGGTGGTGAAGTGCTTGTGCTTGACAAAGTTTGTGAGATGTAATGAAGACAATCTCAGTCTAAAACAGTACTGTCACTATTATTACAGTTTTTACTATAGTAAATTTACTATATATATAGTAATTTGTTATATATAACAAATGATATGGAAATTTAATTTCGTGACAATTAAGAAAATTAAAGTACTAAATCTTAATTACACTACAGTAAAGAAAATCTTCCTGTCATGGTGTGTGCTTAAAATTATACATTATTGTTATTATTTATTAATAACATTTATTTATTATTTATTGCATACATTAAGAGTTTGGGGTCTGTACGATTTGTTAATGTTTCCGAAAGACGTCTCTTCTGCTCACCACGGCTGCGTTTATCTCATCAAAAATACATGTGAATGTGAATATCTGTTCAAATGTCATTTATTTCTGTGATGTGAATTTGTTCAGCATCATTACTCCAGTCTTCAGTGTCACATGATCCTTCAGAAATCATTCTAATATGCTGATTTGCTGCTCAACAAACATTTACGATTATCAGCAATGTTGAAAACAGTTGTGCTGCACAAGGAACCGTCATACGTTTTATTTTTCAAGATTCACAGATGAACAAAAGGTTCAAAAGAACAGCATTACGTTATATTTAAAGAGAACTTGTGATTAAAAAAAGTGTAGTTATTCATAAAATAATGTCACAAAAAAGGTATTTTTTCTTTCCTGATTTTGTTGTGAAATTTGGTATAAACATGTTTTTATGCTGTTTTATGAGAGTTTTGTCTTAATATCCTGCAGTCTTCATCATGCCACGCTTCATCATCACCCTGGTCTTCCTCACGATGCGGTGCTTCATCGTCACGAGCAGCAGCTGTCAGAGCGACAGGAACAAGGATCATCGGCCCCGCGTCAGCTGCGTGAGTCAGGGACTGACGGCTGTTCCCGACGCCATCAACACGAGCACAGAGGTCCTGGTTTTCACTGAAAACCAGTTCATTTCTCTGTCCTGGTCCATGTATTCTGGATTCACAAAGCTGCACGAGCTGGACCTGAGCCACAATCACATCAGCACACTGGAGCCGCCAGGTAAGCAGAAGCACAGCGGTCTTAATCTTAATCAAAGTGTGAAAAATGCCACATGAAAAGGTTTAAATGCAAAAAGCAAAATGGCAAGTTCAAAATGCAAAATAAATGGAAAGGGCAAAAAATGAAATGCAAAAATTAAAAAAGGAAAATGCATGGAAAATCCTAAAATTCAAATACAAAATTGAAATGCAAACTGCAAAAATGAAAATGCAAAAGTTAAATAGCAAAATGCATGGAAAATCCAAAAATTTAAATGCAAAAGTTGAAAAGCAAAGTTTGAAATTCAAAACACAAAATATTCTAAAACAAAAATGCTAAAATTTCAATAAAAATAAAAATGCAAAAATTAATATGCAAACTGCAAAAATGAAAATGCAAAAGTTAAATAGCAAAGTTTGAAATTCAAAACACAAAAATTTTTAAAATGCTTAAATTTCAATAAAAATGGAAATGCAAAAATTGAAAATGCAAACTGCAAAAATAAAAATGCAAAAGTTAAATAGCAAAGTTTGAAATTCAAAACACAAATGCAAAATGCTGACATTTTAATAAAAACGAAAATGCAAAAATTTAAAAGCAAAATGCATGGAAAATCCAAAAATTTAAAGGCAAAATACAAAAGTTAAAAAGAAAAGTTTGAAATTCAAAACACAAAATATTCTAAAAAATGCTAAGATTTCCATAAAATGAAAAAGGAAAAATGAAAATGCAAAAGTTAAATAGCAAAGTTTAAAATTCAAAACACAAAATAAATGCAAAATGCTTAAATTTCAATAAAAATGAAAATGCAAAAATGGAAAAGCAAAATGTAAAAATGTGAAATTAAAATGCAAATGACAAAAATAAAAATGCAAAAGTTAAATAGCAAAGTTTGACATTCAAAACACAAAATAAATGCAAAATGCTAACATTTCAATAAAAACGAAAATGCAAAAATGAAAAAAATGCATGGAAAATCCAAAAGTTGAAAAGCAAAGTTTGAAATTCTAAAACAAAAATGCAAAAATTTCAATAAAAATAAAAATGCAAAAATTTAATATGCAAACTGCAAAAGTTAAATAGCAAAGTTTGAAATTCAAAACACAAAATAAATGCAAAATGCTTAAATTTCAATAAAAACGAAAATGCAAAAATTAAAAAGCAAAATGCATGGAAAATCCAAAAATTTAAAGGCAAAATACAAAAGTTAAAAAGCAAAGTTTGAAATTCAAAACACAAAATATTCTAAAAAAAAAATGCTAACATTTCAATAAAAATGAAAAAGAAAAAATAAAAATGCAAAAGTTAAATAGCAAAGTTTGAAATTCAAAACACAAAATAAATGCAAAATGCTAAAATTTCAATAAAAATGAAAATGCAAAAATGAAAAAGTGAAATTAAAATGCAAACCTTTTTTATAGAATATATATTTATTCTTTTTTATTATTATAATTCTTTTGCATTTTTTAAATATTATTTTCCATATTTGTAAAAAGTTAGTGACGTGCTTGTGTTTTACAAAGTGTAAATGCAACAGCACAAGTTTTGTAAATTATTTTGTATTTTTGTAAATTAATTAAAAATGTAAAAATATTTTAATAAATTAAGATTTGTTGTTAGAATATATTTTACTAATTTCTTTTTTTATGATTATTATAGCCTTATTTTTGTTAGTAGATTTAGTTAAGAGTTTATGTACAGACGTTAATTAAAAGGCACAACACTTTCATGCTGATGTGATGACAATCTCAAACTCAATTGTCTCTGTGTTTCTTTCAGGTCCAGTGCTGGAGAAGCTGAGCGTGTTGCGTTTGTCTGGTAACAGGTTAACCGGTTTGGAAGGACTGGTGTTCCGCGGCGCTCCCAATCTGATGGAGATCTACTTAGACGGGAACCAGATTCGTTCTCTTCACGACGGCACCTTCAGCGAGCTGCCGCATCTGGAGATCATCAACCTGTCTCAGAACAAGCTTCCCGCCCTGCCGTCGCGCCTCCTGGAGCGCGTCTCCTCCGACGGCCTGAAGACGTTCGACCTGGAGAACAACAGCGTCTCGCTGATGCCCGATGGGTTCTTTTCGTCCAAGCCTGACTTGCCTTACGTCTACCTGACTAACAATCCCTGGCTCTGCAGCTGTGCCGTCGGTTATCTCCACAGCTACCTGAACGACCAGGAACACAACGTCTACATGCACGATGGACCCAACGACGTCGTTCCTGCCGCCGACTCCGTGGTGTGTTCCGGACCGCCTCACCTGCTCAAACGGCCCATCATTGAGCTGGAGGAGAATGACTTCTGTCCACCAGATCCTCCAGATCCACCAGTGTATCCTCCACCTCCTGGAGACCAGGATTTCAGACCCCCTCATGTTCTTGCAACAACCTCAGTAAAACCAATTTCAATCACTCAAACGCTGACTGTTCCATACGACACCACCACAGACGCCCACCCGCCCGATTCCACCAATTACTGGACCACCATTAAAAGTTATTGGGTCACTGAGATAAAGTATTTTATCTCGACTCCAACTACCCCTGATCCGCCAACTACCGCTCCAACTATTGCCGAAACCCAAAGTCAAGCCACGTCTCAACCCGCAACTACCCCTGAACCGCCAACTACCGCTCCAACTATTGCCGAAACCCAAAGTCAAGCCACGTCTCAACCCTCAACTACCCCTGAACCGCCAACTACCGCTCCAACTATTGCCGAAACCCAAAGTCAAGCCACGTCTCAACCCGCAACTACCCCTGAACCGCCAACCACCATTCCGATTATCAGCGAAACCCAAAGCCAAGCCACTGACCAACCTGAACTACACACTTTCAGGGCAACGACTGCACTTGACACCACTTTTGGACCAATTATTGGCCAACCCCAACATCAAAGCACCGCCCAACCGGAACTGCACACGATCACGCTCCAAACTGAACCGCCAGCCGGCAGACGGATCACTCCCCGAGCAGAACCACCAATCAGCGTTGGTCCGCACTGGTCAGATGCTCGGGAAGTGAATGGACGACTGCTGCCGTGGTGCTGGTGGCTGTTTGCTGGCTTTGTGTTCCTGTGTGTACTTTCTGCTCTCACTTCCTGTTTCCTCTTCCTTTGGCTCCTCAGAAACTACCTCGTCCTCTACCGGCGACTCAAGCGCCATGTCTCGGCTCGCTCGGACAGCGGCGGGGTCGCCCTGCGGGCGTACAGACGCACCGAAAACGTGCACAAATGGGAGAATGAGGGCGAGAGAGTGAGCTTTTTACCCCTTGAACAGATCAAAGACGCTCAAGCCGTGTTCCGGAGCGTCCTCTTCATCTCCAAGGATGAGCAACACCAGATGAGCGAGACTGAAGGCAATGTTTCTTCCAAAATAGAACTGGTGGGCGATAAGGAGCAAGCGGCCATGGTGAGCGGGGAAGTGTTCAGGAAGACGCTGTACAGAGTGATTAGCCGAGAGGAGGAAGCAGAAGGATGGATGGAGGAAGAGGAACACTGGGCCCCAAGCGGAGCGGGGACGAATGTGCGCTACAGCCTGATCCTGAGGGAGGAGAGAGGCCGGCAGGGAGAGATGCAGTGGGTGGTCGGGGAGTGGGAGATCGGGGGTGGGGGCGTGGCCGGTGAGAGGTCCTGCTCTCTGATTGGCCAGCCCTCTGCAGTCACTCTGGAGTGACCCACTTGTGGACACGATTTGGTCTCGTCCATCAGTTCTGAACTTTCCAATATTCCTAGTTGGTTCCGAAACAATTAAATAGTCCACTAAATGTGAGTAACTTTGCAACTACATGTCTGAGATTATTAGTAGGCCGTTAGGTTGATGTGACGTGACTGAATTTCTTCCAAAATGAAGATTCACATATAATTTACTCACCCCATTGTCATCCAAGATGTTCATGTCTTTCTTTAGTCGTGAAGAAATTATGTTTTTGAAGGAAAACATTTCAGGATTTTTCTCCATTTAGTGGACTTCTGTGGTGCCCCAAGTTTGAACTTCCAAAATGCAGTTTAAATGCAGCTTCAAACGATCACAAATGCGGTTGTAAACGATCCCAGCCGAGGAAGAAGAGTCTTATCTACCAAATCAAACGATTGGTTATTTTCATAAAAATAATACAATTTATATACTTTTTAATGTCAAACGCTCGTCTTGTCTTACTCTGTCTGGACTGTTTTTGTTCTGGTTCATGTCAGTTAGTGTATGTGAAAAAACTCATCTCATGTTCTCCCTCAACTTCAAAATCGTCCTATATCGCTGTTTGACCTTTTTCGTTTGGTGCAAACGTTTTGTAGTTTTTCGACATACACTAACTGACATGAACCGGAACAAAAACAGAGTTCAGGCAGAGTAAGACAAGACGAGCGTTTGACAAATGTGTATAAATTGTATTTTTTTAATGAAAATAACTGATCGTTGCGCTAGATAAGACTCTTCTTCCTCGGCTGGGATCGTTTACAACCGCATTTGTGATCGTTTGAAGCCGCATTTAAACTGTATTTTGGAAGTTCAAAATCGGGGCACCATATCAGTCCGTTATATGGAGAAAAATCCTGAAATGTTTTCATCAAAAAACATCATTTCTTTATGACTGAAGAAAGAAAGACATGAACATCTTGGATGACAAGGGGGGTGAGTACATTATCTGTACATTTTTGTTCTGGAACTCTGACCCTGCATAGACAGCAACACAACTGACACATTCAAGGCCCAGAAAGGTAGTAAGGACATCATTAAAACATGCGACATCAGTGGTTCAGCTGTAATGTTATGAAGCTACAAGCTACTTTTTGTGCGCAAGGAAACAAAAATAACAACTTTATTCAACAATTTGTCAGCTGAGCTGGAGGAGAACGACTTCTGTCCACCAGATCCACCCCATCCTCCACACTCCTACCTGAGCGAATACGTTATTCCAGACCCTCTCCTGTTCTTCTAACCTCAGCAAAACCAATTTCCATCACTCAAACGCTGATTGTTCCATACGACACCACCACAGACGCCCACCCGCCCGATTCCACCAATTCCTGGACCTCCACTAAAAGGTATTGGGTCACTGAGACCTTAACCAAAGTCTGGTATGAATTCTGGACGGAGTATTTTATCTTGACTCCAATGGCCGGTCCATATCTTCCCTCTCAAGAATACTTTTTGTGCACAAAGAAAACAAAATATCTTTATTCAACAAGCCTATAGCACCATGTTGGAGAGTGTCATGACGCATGTGCTTTCATCGCATGTAAACAACACACGCTGCTGATGTAGAACAAGTGCGCGCCGCGTTTGTTTACGTTTACACTGTAAAAGATAAATGGTTGAGTAAGTAAGTAAGGCAACTTTTGTAAGACTTTTAAGTTCTCTCAATAATTTTTTAGTTTTTGTCAGTAAAGGTGCTTTGTTTAGCCAACATAAATTTGTTTGTTCATGCAATGCAGATTCTCTTATTTTGCTAATAGAAAACGTCTTGTCAACTGAAACAACAGTTACTGTCGTTGAGGTCATTTATTTTTTTTTATGTAACAATTTTTAGTTTACAAATGACAAACAGTAAATTGTTATAGAAACCTTAATGGATAACATTGTCTTTGCATAATTTATTGATGCTGCAATGCATGCTGGGAACAACTGTGTTTGACTAGCTGGGACATTTGGGGCAATTTTGTTGGCCTGACAAGGGTTTTTATGTCATTTCAAGGAAAGAGCTTTTTTTTTTTGAGACTCAAAATGTTTTGTAAACTGGAAAATTTGCATTTGCATTTTATACAGTGTAAAAGAAATACACTGTGATACTCTCCAAAATGAGGAGAAGAATTGTTGAATAAAGCTGTTTTTTTTTCTTTGTGCACAAAAAGTTTTCTCGTAGTTTCATGTTATGGTTGAACCACTGATGTCACGTGGACTATTTTGTCGATGTTCTTAGTACCTTTCTGGGCCTTGAATGTGGAATGACCCTTGCTGTCGATGGAGGATCAGAAAGCTGTTCATCAAAAATATCTTAAATTGTGTTCCAAGGGAAACTCAGTCATGGCATATTATTCAAAAATATTATTTATCATTATATTATTATATATAATATTATTCTTTTAAAATATTATTTTATTTACATACTTGACCCTGGAGCACAAAACCAGTCTTAAGTATCACAGGTAAATTTGTAGCACTAGACAACAATACATTGTACAAAATGATTATTTTTTCTTTTATGCCAAAAATCATCAGGATATTAAGTAAAGATCATGTTCCATTTAAGATATTTTGTAAATTTCCTACTGTAAATATATCAAAACTTATTTTTTAAGTAATATGCATTGCTAAGAACTTCATTTGGACAACTTTAAAGGTGATTTTCTCAATATTTGGATTTTTTGTTTGTACCGTCAGATTCCAGGTTTTCAAATAGTTGTATCTTTACCAAATATTGTCATATCCTAACAAACCATACATCAACCAAAAAGAAAAACGTACATTATATATATATATATATATATATATACACAAACTCTTATGACTGGTTTTTAGCAGATCTGACTTCTTAGGTTATGTTTAATACCTTCAAGCCATTGATGAATTTGGGGGAAAATTTCGCAAAAATGGATTAGAATAAAAATTTTTAGGACATCTTTGTGCACACTCTTAATTTGACATAAGACTCTAGAAAGTTCTTCATTTATATATAATTCTTAATTCCAAATTCTTCTTTCTCAACAATTCAAATCTCACTAAAAACAAAGCTTATTTAAGCAATTTATATGTATCAATTTTGAGACAAAAATAAATAAAACTGTGAGATACAAACTTTTAGTTGCTAGAAAATTCATTGAGAGATGAAAGTAACTAAGTGGGTAATTGAGAGAAAAAAGAACTATTTTTAGAAAAAAAAAAGTCCAAAATATGCGATGTAAGTTACTCAATTACTAGAAAACAGTCAGAATTATGAGATAAAAAGTAACAATTTTGAGAAGCCCAAAATGTGATATAAACTTGCAATTTTGAGAAAATTCAAAATTTTCTCAAAAAAAATTAAAATGTAATGAATTAATTAAAAATTAGTTTTAAAGAAATTCAAAGTAATTATTTAATATATTATTTAAATTATTTACAGTTGAGAAAATTCAAAGTATTTAAATTTTTGAATCAAATTCTCAGATGCTAAAAGAATGAGCAATTTTAAGAAAAAAAGTGATGTAAACTTGCAGTTAAGTAAAAAAAAAAAAAAAAAGTCTAAAAAAGTAACTGCGATATAAAAAAAGTTAACTGACAAAGTTGCAATTTTGAGAAAAAAAGTCCTATCTATAATGCTTTATACAGTATTGATTATTTCAAAACAACTTCACAGTAATGAAAATGATGACTTAAATAAGTGTTAATGTTGTAAAACTCTTGATTTCAGCTGTACAGCAGCTCTACTGAACACAAATGTCATTATTCACATCAATTCAAATAAACTATTTTCGTTTTTAAAAACATTTTTATTTGTTTCCATTCTAATCGATTCAAAGGTGATGTACGTAATATGTAACAAACAGATTTGTAATACAATGACTGAAATGTTTTCCTCATGTCACTGGTCAGATGCTCCTGTCCCTGATGTAAACACAAAAGCCATTTAATTCATCCAAACATTTTAATTTTCGATCTATAAATAAAACAGACACCAAAGAGGTCGACTGAAGTCTTGTTTATTGGAACTTTGTATGACAAACATCTAGAGAAACACCTTCAGGTTTTGCTACAGGACAAATCAGAGATTCAGACGGTGGAGAACTTCGGTAACTGGTTCCCGAGGATCACCTGCCGCTCCACACCCTGCTCAGAGATGACGGCCAGCCTGACCACACCGCCGCTGGAGCCGTCTCTCTCCATGGCCAGAGTCAGCGCTGCACATGAACACACACACACAGACCGATGAGACCAATAACAAAAGCAAAATACACATCTCCACTGCAAACACTGCCTCATGAACCACTCAAACCTTTGACTGAATCAGTGATTCAAAGCACATAACAAAAATAAACCCATAAACCAGTGTCTAAATGGCCTTTACCTGATCTCAGATCAGTTTTATACATTTCTGGAAATTATAGTCATACGTTTGTATTTACACGGTTTGCCCAGAGTGTGGCGCCTCAATCATCTTGCAAAGCAATTAGTTTAACTGATTCAAAGTTTAGTGCACATATGTGTGTGTGCGTGTCTGACCTCCTGCAGTGAATTTGAGACACTCTTCTTTGCTCATTCCGGCTTTGTAGTTTGAATCCACGTATCCGTAGATGTAGCTGCTGCCGGATCCTCCCACCGACACCGGCTGCCTGGTCATCATCCCTCCGACCGGCACCGTGTACACCTGACACACACACACACACACACACACTCAGATGAGCCCATTTCTCCATCTGCGTCACCGATTCGTGCTCCTGCTGAAGCCGTACCTGTCCGCCCCTCCGTTTGTCCCACCCGGCCACGATGATCCCGGCCATCAGCTCCTCTCTGTACCTGTAGCACATGTCCCGGAACAGACTGGCCGCCGTCTGCACTAGAGGAGCCTCGTCCAGCTCGATGCTGAATGAGACAGAGAAGACGAGAGTTAGCGCATCAGAGAACGCCGGACGTCCCGTATCGGATGCCGCGTGCGCCGCCGTACCTGTGGAAGCCCAGCTGATAGGTGACGGCGTCCGCGATGGCCTGCGTATCCGCCGCCGAGCCCGAGCGGCAGCAGAAGATGCGGTCGTGGATGGGAGTGAGTTTGTCCGTCACGCGGTTGGCGATGTAAGCGCTGCACAGATCACATCAAACGCTTACACACGCTGGAATCATCAGATTTATAACCTAAACTCATATGAACCAGTTTCTCTTACCCAGTAGTGGTGCGGGAGTCAGCGCCCATCACAACTCCACCGTCAAACTCCACCGCCATGATGGTGGTCTTAAAAAATAAATAAATAAATAAAAAAAGATCACATTACTACAGGACACTACGGAAGCTTAAACACCACAGAAAAAACTGTGCACTGTAAACTCAGAATTCTGATGAAAGACTTTTTGAGATTTGAGATTTAAAAAAATAGATTGAAAAAAATTTGAGATTTACATTTGCAATTTGGAAAAAAATAAATACTAGCGGATATAAACCTGCTGTTGCTACAAAAAAAAAAAAAAAAGTGAGAAAAAAGTAGGAAAGTAGGTAATAAAAGTAATTTTGATGGAAAAAAGAACAATCTGTGGTATAAATTCACAATAAAAAATAAAATAAAAAAAATCCAAAATGTGGGATATAAACTCTGAAATTTGAATTATCAGATAAAAAAAAGTAACAATCTTAAGAAGCCCAAAACACCGTTTTGAGAAAATTCACAGAAAACAAAAATAAATACAAAAAAAACCAAAAACAAAATAAATATATAATAAAAAAATAATAATAAAAAATAAAATAATATTACAATTTATTAATGAATAAAAATAAAATAGCAGTTGAGAAAATTCAAAGAAATGCCACAAATAAATTGTAGTTTTTGGAAAAAAAATAAATAAAAATAAATAAATAAATAGTAGTTTTGAAAAAAATATTCAAGTAGTACCAAAATAAATAAATAAATAAATAAACAAATAAATAGTAGTTCTGAGAAAATTCTAAGTACCAATAAATAAATCAATAAATAAATAAATAGTAACTTTGAGAAAATTTCAAGTAGTGTTGTCACGATACCAAAATTGACTTTGATGCGATACCTGACCAAAATATGACGATACTACCATATACTACGAAATACAAGGAAAAAAAAACATAGAACAACAGGAAAAGTAATTGAATAATAGATGATCCAAATGGAGATCATAGTTATTTTATCTATTAAAACAAAGTATTTCATCCCCCTTTAAAAAAAAATGTAAAAAAATGAAATAATATTAATCACATGCCAGTGCCACTACACAGGATTATAGTGAACAAATACTGAATCTACAGGTATGTAGAGATCTTTGCTATATTGGTAAGTTCACTTAAAGGATAAAACCAAATCTTATTTCATGATATAGTCATTTTATTTCGCAACAACAATTTATATCATGACATAGTTATTCTTTGTTATTTTATCTTTGTTTTATTAATAATAAGAACCCAGATGCAAGTAACAAACTAAAGGAAAACAATAAAACAAAAACAAAAATGAAATAAAAAGGGCCCTATGAAATCGGTTTTATTTTTTCCAAAATTCCATTTTAATTTTTCCAGACTCTATTTTAATGGTTGCATAAAAAGTATTTATCAAACAGCATGTCTAATTAGTTGAAATCATGAAACTTGCAGAATTTAACAGCAATTTATTAAAAGTTTAACAAAAATGAAGTTTTTAAGGCTCTATGAAATACATTTTATTATTTTTCTCAAACTCAGTTTTGTTTGTGAATCTGTTTTCCATTCATTTTCTGGATTCTATTTTAATCGTTTCATTACATTTTAATAATCAAAAACATGTCTAATGAATTTAGAAAGAATAATTAGATTTGATAAATTAATTTATTATAGGATATTTCTTTTTTTTTTCAGAAATACTGTGTTGTGCATTTACAATTTTCTGGTAAATAAATTCAGGTAATTTTTTTTCTGGTAAATATTCTGTATCACAATAATAATTGTATTATTATTAATAGTACTATCTTTACATTAAGTAATATATTAATATATTTCTGACTGTCAAGTTAAACTGAACTTTTATTTTAACGGTGGACTTTTATTTTTGCTGTGAAGACCTTTGGGGTCTTCATTATATGACAACAGTTTTCCGCAAAAGAGACGGTAAAATGCTCACAAAGTGACTCTCAGAGCAGTTCTAGAGATGATGTTCATGTGTTCATTTACTCGTATATTGAGGCGGCAGAGGCTGAAAACACCGCAAGCGTCACGTGTATGTGTGTAGTAAACAAAACTGCACATCTGCGCCAATCACTAACACAGACACAGAAATACGGCTCTTATTAAAATGCACTCCTAAAGTACCGGCACTAGTAAAATGTGTAATCGTAATACTTTTTAAGTACCGGTATATCGTGCAACACTAATACCAAGTATCAAAAATAAATACATACATAAATAAATTGTAGTTTTGAGAAAATTCAAAGTACCAAAAATAAATAAATAAATACATAAACTGTAGTTTTGAAAAAAAAAAAAAGTAGTTTATTTAAAGTAGTTTAAAAAATAAATAAATTGTAGTTAAGAAAATTCAAAGTACCATAAATAAATAAATAGCAGTTTTGCGAAAATTTAAAGAATCAAAAATAAATAAATAAACTGTAGTTTTGAAAAAAAAAAAAACCCCCAAAAAAAACAATTTAATATATAGTATCAAAAATAAATAAATTGCAGTTAAGAAAATTCAAAGTACCATAAATAAATAAATAAATAAATAGCAGTTTGAGATTTAAAGAAATTTAAGTTTCTAACAGAAATTTAAAGAATCAAAAATAAATAAATAAACAAACTGCAGTTTTGTACAAAAGTACAAAAATTGAAATAAACTCTCAGATACTAAAAAAGTCAGAATTGTGAGGTTAAAATGAGAACTTTTGAGAAAAAATGATATAAATTTGCAGTTAAGAAAAAAAGAAGAGATAAAATTGGAGTATGTAAATATATTAATTGGAGTAATATAAACTGACAAATTCTAGAAAAAGTCAACAGTGAGATAAAAAGTCGCGAATTTAGAAAAAAAAGTGAATTGAGTTAAAACTATCAGTCTTTTAGAGGAAAAAATAGTAATAATTGTGATTTAAAAAAGTTAACTGTTAGATAAAGTTGCAATTCTGAGAAAAAAAGTCGTGAAAAGTATGACTTGTGATACACAGAAACGCAGTTGTTCGAAACAAAGTCAGAATTGTGAGATAAAAGTGGCAATTTTGAAAAATAAATACTAAATTGTAAAATATAAACTCCAGAAAACGCAGCTTATAGAACAGTCAGAATTACTAATTACACACATATGAGTCTTAGGCTTTCATAGTAAACCTGAGTGATTTTGAAGACACAAACACAGAGTTCAGTGTTGAACAGTGTTCATCATCTGCTCGCGCTGCTTTGATTCATCTATCAGTTGATAATAATGTCATAACTAACAACCGCGCTACTATAATAAATAAATGACTGTAAATAGTACACAAACAAAATGTATCTATGTAGCTAATGTAAATATGTTGTGTATAATGAGCTCGATGTGAATGATTGTTGAGTTTCTGCTGCATCATTCACGAGCGAATGAGCGAATAAACGCGTCTCTCTACAGCAAAACTCACTCTTTTGAGATTATTAAAATAATTATTTGTACTTCCTACCCCTGTGCTGACTTCTCTCTGCGTCCAGTCAGGATATAAATCATTATAATTATTTAAAGTAGAAACATTAGCTGGAAACTGCAGCGCTGTAGCCATCTTGAAAGAAGAACGGAACTGAAGGACCCCGCAACAGGAGTCCGCACATACGCCTGTCATAAACGACCACACACGCCTGATACAGCAGGAAAAAAACACTTCCGCGGAAATGCATTATATAATTTAAACAATAATACGCAGTGTTGTTGATTTATTTTTTATTAATGTTCGTTTGAAGCGTATTAGATCGCTCGATTGTTTCAAGCGGAATTTTGACACTTGTTCAGGCAGCTGTCGCGCCAGTCTCGGGGCAGACGCCGTGCGGAAGGTAAATAATGAAATCCGTCAACATTTACTGCATTAAACATCCTGTGAATTAAACTCAACACGGGTAATGGAAACGGTGTTTATCTTATGTGTAATTTAACTCTATGGTCGTGTTTACGATAGTGATGTTGATCAGATGCGCTTTGTGTCACTGATGTTACACTGTCATCATCATCATCATCATCATCATCAGTAACGTGTGATTTGTGTGTTTCTCTCAGATGACCGTTCACAACTTGTACATATTTGATCGCAATGGCACCTGCCTGCATTACAGCGAATGGAACCGCAAGAAACAAGCCGGAATCTCCAAAGAAGAGGTTCACAAACACACAAACACACAAACACAAACACACACTGTTGCTGTTTATATGCTTTTATTTTCTGTGTATGTGTTACGTGTTGTAGTTTTAGTCATATGATGCGTTCTGTTGTTACTTTCTGTGCATATTTAAGCTGTCTTGAGAAAGCCAACTTACTGATCTACTATTTAAGAATATTCTTCTTCTTCTTCTGAGCCAAATTTCGGTATCTGTCTCCTCCTAGAGCTTTCAAGCTAGAGCCACCAAACTCGGTCCAGACCTTCAGACTGATCCGGCTTACAGTTTTCGTAAACCAGACTATCAAATCCACCAAAAATCCCATAGACATGAATGTTCAAATGAGCAACACACTTCAAACTCCAACTGACAAAATTCAAATCTAAACTCCCAGAATCCCTTGAGGCTCAATCAAGCTTCCCTTCTATGTACTATTTCTAATCCATTTAGACTCATTCAAGCTTCCACTCTAATATTTCTAATATTTCTAATCTATCTAGCTATCTAAATCATGCTAGGGTTAGGGTTAGGGTTAGTAACATGCTAATCATGTTAGTAACATGCTAGGAACTTGATAATAATGCTAGCAACATGCTAGTTACATGCTAATCATGCTAGCAACATGCTAGGAACATGATAATCATACTAGAAACATGCTAGTTACACAACATGCTAGTTACACATAATCATACTAGAAACATGCTAACAACATGCTAGTAACATGTTAACCATGCTAGTAACATGCTAATCACTTGCTAACAACATGCTAGGAACATGATAATACATGCTAATCATACTAACAACATGCTAATAACATGCTAATCATGATAGAAACATGCTAGCAACGTGCTAGTAACATGCTAATCATGTTAGAAACATGTTAACAACATGCTAGTAACATACTAACAACATGCTAATAACATAGTAATCATGATAGAATCATGCTAGCAACATGCTAGTAACATGCTAATCATACTAACAACATGCTAATAACATGCTAATCATGATAGAAACATGCTAGCAACGTGCTAGTAACATGCTAATCATGCTAACAACATGCTAGTAATATGCTAATCATGTTAGAAACATGCTAACAAAATTGTAGTAACATGCTAATCATACTAACAACATGCTAATAACATGCTAATCATGATAGAAACATGCTAGCAACGTGCTAGTAACATGCTAATCATACTAACAATGCTAATAACATAATCATGATAGAAACATGCTAGTAACATGCTAATCATGCTAATATATTAGAAACATGTTAACAACATGCTAATTATGTTAACAACATGTTAGTAACATGCTAATCATGTTAACAACATGTTAGTAACATGCTAATCATGATAGAAAATGCTAACAACATGCTAGTAACATGCTAATCATGATAGAAAATGCTAGCAACTTGGTAATCATGCTAGCAACGTGCTAGTTACATGCTAATCATTCTAGAAACATGTTAACAACATGCTAGTAACATGCTAATCATGCTAGCAATGTGCTAGTTACATGCTAATCATACTAGAAACATGTTAACAACATGTTAGTAACATGCTAATCATTTTAGAAACATGCTAGCATCATGCTAATAACTTGTTAATCATGCCAGAAACATGCTATCAACATGCTAATCATGCTAAAACATGTTAACAACATGTTAAATCACGTAACCAATGTGTTAAATCATGCTAGCTGCTTACATACTATTACAACTGCTTCAAACTTTCAGGCTAGGCTTTCTCAAGACAACTTAACTCATCTAGTCTTATATATTCATGTTTTATTTATTTTTAAATAAAAAATGCTTTTATATATATATATATATATATATATATATATATATATATACACACACACATATATATATATATATATATATGTGTGTGTGTGTGTGTGTGTGTTATTTCTCAGATGTGATGATGAGTGCAGCTGATTCTGTTCTGTTTTCTCTTTGTTTGATCAGGAGTTTAAGCTGATGTATGGGATGCTGTTCTCCATCCGATCCTTCGTCAGTAAGATGAGTCCGCTGGACATGTATCCTTCATTTCATCAGAGCGCCAGCGTGTGTTTGTTAGTGTGTGTGTGTGTGTGTGTGTGTGTGTGTGTGTGTGTGTACTTGTTTTTGTGAGGACCAAATGTCCCCACAAGGATAGTAAAACCTGAAATTTTTGACATTGTGGGGACCGGCTTGAGGTCCCCATGGGTACAAAAGCTTATAAATCATACAGAATGAGTTTTTTTGAGAAAGTAAAAATGCAGAAAGTTTTCTGTAAGGGTTAGGTTTAGGGGTAGGGTTAGGGTAAGGGGATAGAAAATACAGTGTGGACAGTATAAAAACCATTGCACCTATGGAGAGTCCCCACAAAGATAATAAACCAGACATGTGTGTGTGTGTGTGTGTGTGTGTGTGTGTGTGTGTGTGTGTGTTCATGTTCTCCTTGACTGAATGGTTCAGGAAAGAAGGCTTTCTGGCGTTTCAGACCAGCCGATATAAACTGCATTATTATGAAACTCCTACGGGAATCAAACTGGTGATGAACACAGACCTCGGTGTACCGAACTGTAGAGACACACTGCAACAGATCTACAGCACGGTAACACACACACACACACACACACACACTGTAGCAGGGGTTTTTAAACAGTCATACATTTGGTTTGATCAAATTCAAGACCATGAAATATTAAATAGTATAACTTCACTGTGACTTTATCAATTTGTGATAAAGATATGTTGATGTGCTAAAATAACTATAACTAAAACAGAAATAAAAATGAATAAAAATATAGATATATTAAAAAAAAACCTAATTAAAAAATACAACAAAATGACTAAAACTTTAACTAAAATTAAAGTGAAAACGAAAATATAAAAACACAAAAACCTTTTTAAAATATAAATAAAAACTATAAAAGCGTGACATAATACGGTCATTCCGTGTCAACTCAGCCAGAGGTCGCCAGCTCAAATTTTTGATTTTGCTAATATTTTTTTTGAAGAAAGATACACATGTAAAGTGATTAAAGACAAAACATTAAATGTCATGGATGAATATTTACTGCGTAATCCACTGTTTTGTAGAGGGGGGTCAAAATAGCAATTTTCATTTGAGATTTAGAGTGAAATTACAGGGGGATAAAAATGACTTTAGAAAGATGGCAACATCAAATTGTTATTTTTACTCAGAGATTGGTAGCTCTATTAGTAAATCTGTTGACTTTATCAATCTTTGTTGCATTATGTAACCATTCAAATATGGGGAAACAGCACTTTACAAGTTTTTACTCTGAAGTTTGCCTGCCTGTAACTCAAGACATTTTAAAGATATCTTAATGCCCTTTTAGATATTGGGCCTTTTTACGTTTAAGGCCCTATATGGCTCTGTTCCAGAGATATTGGAATTATAATACGCTAAATCGCTAAAATGTACATATGTGGGTCAGTTTGCAGAACGATGATAGTTCTTTTCTTTTAAAGAAGATTGTCTGAAGAACAAATCATGTTGAAACCAGAGATGTGTCTTGTTTACTTATGTCAAAAAACTGCTTTGAACATACCTGTCTGAGTCTTAGTTCCTAATAAACTTTTGTGTTGAATTTTCACAGTCCTACGCCAAGGCTCCATTTACAGATTGTTGAATATTAACCATTTTCAGCGGTTGAAAACCAAATGTTGGTCACTATACAGCCGATACTTGCTTTATTTAAAGAACAATGTCTGAAAAATCAATAATGTTAAAAAGTTAGAAGAGGATTCCAGAAGAAAACTTTCTTAGGAACCAGAATCTAAAATCATATTAAGATACTTCAAATACTTCTTGAGTTACAGGCACTTTATAAAAAGAATATTTATGACACTCAAACACGTATGTCCTATACAATTGTTTTGATAGAGGAAAACAAGATGCGTGCCTAGTTTCATCATTTATTCCTCAGACATTGTTCTTTAGCTCTATACAAAGTAACCAACATACGGTTTTCAACCACTGAAAATGGGTAATATTCAACAACCTGAAAATGGAGCAGCATTGAGATCCCCATATCTCTGGGACTGATGGGAATGATGTAGGGAATGATGCAGGGATTCCAAAAGAAAGAGAATCTAAAATCACATTGTGATGCCTTTATTGCTTATTGAGTTACAGCCATGCAAACTTTGGAAAAAAAAAAAAAATATATATATATATATTATTTATGGCACTCAGAGAGGTATGTTCAATCCAGTTGTTTTGACAGAAGGAAATGAGGTACATCTCTAGCTTCAACATTATTTGTTCTTCAGACATTCCTCTTTATAAGAAAAGAAGCATCATATTTTTGCAAAGTGAACCATATTTGGTTTTTGATTTACTGCTGGAGCCATATTGAAATTCCAGTATCTCTGGAACCGAACCATACAGGGCCTTCAAAATAAAGATGCCAAAAGGAAAGTTTGTTAAGACCAAATATCTAAAAGGGCATTAAGATATCTTTAATACTACTTGTTACATGCATGCAAACTTTGCTGTTTCTCCATTTTTGAATGTTCACCATTGGCACATAATGCAACAAAGATTGATAAAGTCAACAGATTTTACTAATAGAACAAACAATCTCTGTGTAGAAATATCATTACGATGCTGCCATCTTTCTGAAATCATTTTTAACCCCCTGTAATTTGGCATTTTGCTCCCTCTACAAAACAGTGGATTACTCTGGACATTTCATATTTAGGCTGTCTTCAATATAAATGTTTATCTTTCTTAAAAAATTTTTTTTTAGCAAAATCATAAAATTGAGATTGGGAAGTTTTTGATTTTTGGTTGATTTGACATGGAATGACCCAAAATATAATTATTAAACTTCAAAAGACAGTCATTCAGTTACGTAAATGTGAGTGTTGCATGTTTCAGAACTGTTTCAAAGCCATTCTTAGTCAGTGAATATCACACATTTATGTCTAAAGATTGATTATGATTATGCTGTGTGTGTGTGTGTGTAGCTATACGTGGAGTACATCGTGAAGAACCCGCTGTGTGCGCTGGGCGAGTCTCTACAGAGTGACCTGTTCAGCAGTAAACTGGACTCCTTCATCAGAGCGTTACCGTTCTTCAGCGTCCGCGCCGCCTGACCGCCGCTCCTCCTCAACCACAGCTCCTCACTTAAACATCTTCACTCACCAAATCTGTTTGAATAAACAACTCTTTTTTTTAAAAATAATGACTTTATTTTCCCATCATTGTGTGTGTGATGATGTCGCTGCTCATGTAGGGTTCATGACAGCAGATGAGTATGAATAAACACAAGTTTAATAATGGGTTAAAGTGTGGGGATTGGGTCAGTGTAGCTATAGATGTATTTACAGAAATAATTGCAGATGCATTTGCATGCTGGTAATTTTTTTTTAATATGAGGACCATATTATAAAAATGGATGTCCATTTTTGCCACGAAATAAAAAAAATAACTGATCTATCTTAGAATTCAGACTATTTTTTCACAATTCTGACTTTCTTCTTGTAATTCAGAATTTTTATCTTGCAATTCTGACCTTTTTAAATTATGAATTTATATCTCACAATTCAGTTTTTCCCCTCTTCACTATGAAAAAAAAGCAACTTTTTACTTTGCAATTTGGACTTTTCATCTCAGAATTGTGAGTTTATATTATCATTTTTTTTGGAAGTCAAGCTTCCATAAAGAACAGTAAGTAGATTGAATCAAATGTTTAATGTAAATGTTAACATCATAGTTAAAGACACCTGATATGAAGTGGGTTCCAGATGTTTGCTCAAGGATTCTCAGGACATGATGGCAGTGACTTCAGTAAGTTTAATTTTAGCTTCCCACTCACTGACTGTTCATTGCTGTCAGTTATTGTTGTTTGTAAATATCAGCATATTTACAAATGCATTTTGTGATGTTTGATGTGATGAAAAAATGTGCAGGACAAGTAACATGTTCTAGTCCAAAATGATCCTCAGCAAAGCTCTCCATCACGTGAGAAGAACTCAAGCTTCTGATGAGCTCCTTTGGATGGAAAGTAAGAAACAAAACCAACATGAAGAATTTAACTAAAATCGGAGTCCATAATCCATTATAACACTTCCTCTAGTTGAAAAAGCCCATCCCCTGTTGCATCTCCCATTAAAATCTCCCACAATTTTTTTTTTTTTTTTCCTCTCCTCTATCCTGATCTGATAAAATCCTGATCTTATACTCTGGAGATTGTATTGTGGAGAATTTTTAATGTATGCATTCATTGTATTGAATAATATTGTCAAACTGTATGTACTTGAGTGTCATCTGAAATTGTGTAAATCACACTAGATCACATGTGACATGCTGTATTAATTTGAATGTAAACTATATGAATATGTCAAGCACCATTAAAAAAAAAAATAAAGTAATATATGTGGGGAAGAAAACATGGAATTTACTTTTGTCTTTTCATATACCTTTCATATATAAAAAAAACACTACATGACATTGACCACTGTGCATAAATGATGAACATTATCAATAAGCACACAACCTGAAAATCATTAAACCTGGACAGGATAAAGTGATAGAATCTCTTATTGACATGCTTCTTGTGAAAAGTTGTTCAAGCAAGCAATGAATAAGCTCAGGATGTATAATCTCTGCCTTACTGACAATTGAGACTCGAAGGACTTGCATTGTACAGCACTTGCTCTTCCATTTTGGTGATCCACTACTCTGACTTTAAGTGCCAGAAAAAACAAATGCTTGTATAAATAAACTACATATAAATCACTGCAAACTAACAAAATCAAACTCATCTTGCCATACCAAATGGTGATAAAACACCACCACAACAATAAATTGAATTAAGCGCACCCTTTACTACAAACGCAGCCACTAAGAAAGGCACTCTGACTAAACATTTTAATATTATGGCCAAACCAGGACTTTTAAAGCCAATCAGAAAATATGTACCACCTGGAGAACACCTGCTAATTATTGAGCTCAGTAATTAATTATCACTCAGCACACAAGTTCATGTTTTAGCCTCCAGAAGTAATCTCGTTTCCCTCAATATCACTAAGAATTTCATTATTCCACAAAGACAGCTAAAAAAGGCACCAAATAAAGAGCACAGAAAAAGTGGTCTGATGGAAAAAAAGTTTAGTACCAAATGTTATCTTTTTTTTAAAAAAATACACTTTCTCCAGACACATTCATTTCAAGCCTAGACTGAAGACTCATCTGCAACACATACAGCTAACTCATTACCTACAAGCAGTTTTATACACACATAGTGGTTGAAAAGGTATCGTAAGGAGGTCTTAGAAACTTTGGTCCAATAAAGCCAGGCCCACACTACAGGATTTTTAGCCCGATTTTGCCCCGATTTTCCCCTCCTAAGAATTGGAGCACCTCTTGTGGAGCACCTTGATCGGTCTTGATGTTCAGCACAGATAATCTGGTAATGTGAGACGTTCACAGATCGAATCTTGCACCTCCTGATCTGCTCTCACACAAATCGGGGCCACCCAGATTAATATCAAACATGTTAGTAAGGAGTAAGAGAAGCTCTGGGTTGAATTTGTCTCAGTTTTGAACGTACTGGGTGAATGCAGAAAGCGCTAGCACACTTAGTGCATGTAAACATTGCTGAAATTATTATCTGTAGCGTAAGATCACGTGAGGTGATCCCACCGGCATGATAATCGTAGTAATATCTTGTAGTGTGTGATACACCATGATTTTCAAATCTTGTAGTGTGCGCATGTTTAAGATTTCAGGGAAGATCATCTGCAATGATTCTCCTTATGTGTGCACTGCAACCAGATTTCATAATCGGTTAGGATTTTAAAAATCCTGTAGTGTGAGCCCAGCGTAACACACACTTTACATGCTGACTCATGCACTGATAGATTTTGTTGTAGTGCTTACAAGATGCTTTAATATGATTTCCGGTACACAATAACTAAATCATTAGGGGGGTGGGAGTTGGGGATAGGGGGACTACTTGCACCCTAAAGAAAAACATACACTTCTAACATAATGTTTGTGCATATTATTTATTTAGACACATTTTATGTCAGTATGTCTATATCAAAACTATTTCTAAAGTGAAAACCACAAACATGATGCAAATCCATCAGCGCATGAGTTTTAATAGGATGTTAATGATGAAACAGTTGTTCATTAATTGGGATGCCAGGTGATGCAAATCAGTGTCACTGCTCATCTTTAAAATGCCTGGCCAGACTGCCAGACTAAATGGTTGAACTTGTGGGCAAAATGGGTCCTTTTAGACTTCTTATTTTATTGTATCTGTATCATTTATGGAGTGAAGGTAAATTAACTTTAATAAATGGGTATTAAAAATATGTTTCTTTTGGTAACCTTGACTTTCATTTTAGTGCTCTGTTCTCCAATTGAACGTGCTTCCCATGCATCTGACTGGAATGATGCTGGGCAAGTACTACAAGAAAACAAAGGTTTGGTTTTATTTATTTATTTATTTACAAGTTGTGTATGTTTGCATGATTATGTGGGTTCAACTATCATATTGTATTAATATTAAACAGAATCTACTGCCACTGTAGTATGTTGCCAATTAACTGTAGTATGACGCCACTTAAAAGTTTAAGTGCTATTATTATTATTATTATTATTATTATTATTATTATTATTTTAGGACGGACTGTTTACTCTGAAAAATCTACTCTAATGGACTACCCCTTTGTAAAAGGAGCATATCCTAAAGAACCCAGTTCCTCCTTGCCTGAGAAGTCCAACAGTAAACTTGAAAAACCCAGTTTTTCCCTCCCAGTAAAAAAAAGTTTTCTGTTGTCAAAGACCAGTTTGACACCTGAGAAACCTGGTTCCAGTGCTCCTATGGAACACAAATCCACGCCATTCGAAAAGTCTAGTGCTCATCCCTCTGAGAAACCCAGTACTGCTTTGGTACCCAGTTCTTCCATTCCATCTGAGAAGTCCAGTGTTAAACCTGAAAACCTAGACCTCACATAGAGCCCATTTCCTCCACATCTGAAAGTTCAAGCACTGAACCTGAGAAACCTAGTGCTCACATAGAACCCAGTTCTTCCCACCCATCTGAGAAGTCCAGTCTGGAACCTGAGAAACCTAATTCCTCCCCATCCCGGAAGTCCAGGGCTAAGAAAAATGTAATTCCTGTGGAACCCAGTTCCTCCCACCCATCTGAGGAATCCAGCGCTAAACCTAAGAAACCTAGTGGTCCAATGAAACCTAGTTCTTCCCAACCATCTGAGAAGTCAGTGTCTAAACCTGAGAAAAAACCCAGCTCTAAACCTGAGAAACCTAGTCCTCACATGGAACCCAGTTCTTCCCACCCATCTGAGAGGTCAAAAGTTAAATCTGAGAAACTTAGTGGTCCCATGAAACCTAGTTCTTCCCCTTCCATCTGAGAAACCAGTCTCTAAACCTGAGAAACCTAGTCCTCACATGGAACCCAGTTCTTCCCTCCCATCTGAAAAGTCCAGTGTTAAACCTGAGAAACCTAGTGCTCCCATGGAACCCAGTTCCTTGTTCCCATCTGAGAAGTCTGGATCCCTTCCCTCTGAGAAACCTAGTTCAAAAGGTGAGAAACCTAGTCCTCAAATGGAACCTAGTTCCTCCCACACATCTGAAAAGTCAGAAGTTAAATCTGTGAAACCCGGTGGTCCCATGAAACCTAACCCAGTTCTGAATTGGAGAAATCAAGTTTTGTATCATCTAAAACTCCTGAGAACCCCCATCTGAGAAGTCACATGGAACCCAGTTCTTCCCAGCCATCTGAGAAGTCCATGTTAAACCTGAGAAACCCATCTGAGAAGTCTAAACCTGAGAAACCTAGTCCTCACATGGGAACCCAGTTCTTCCCACCCATCTAAAAAGTCCAGTTGCTAAATCTGTAAACCTGAGAAACCTAGTGCTCCTATGGAACCCAGTTCCTTGTTCCCATCTGAGAAGTCCAGCCCTAAACCTGAGAAACCTAAACCTGTCCTCAGAAGCCCAGTTCTTCCCAACCATCTGAGAAGTCCAGTGTTAAACCTGAGAAACCTAGTCCTCACATGGAGCCCAGTTCTTCCCAGCCATCTGAGGAGTCCAGAGTTAAACCTGAAAAACCTAGTCTCCCATGGAACCCAGTTCTTGTTCCCATCTGAGAAGTCCAGTGCTAAACCTGAGAAACCTAGTTCTCACATGGAGCCCAGTTCTTCCCAACCATCTGAGAGAAGTCCAGTTCTTACCCATCTGAGAAACCTAGTGAACCCTCTCCATCTGAGAAACCTAAAGTTCTTCCCACCCATCTGAGAAGTCCAGAAGTTAAATCTGAGAAACCTAGTGGTCTCACATGAAACCTAGCTCCTTGTTCCTATCTGAGAAGTCTGGGCTCTCTTTCCTCTGAAAAACCCAGCTATAAACCTGAGAAACCTAGTCCTCACATGGAACCTAGTTCTTCCCAACCATCTGAGAAGTCCAGTGTTAAACCTGAGAAACCTAGTTAAATCATGGAACCTAGTTCCTCCCACCCATCTGAGAAGTCAGAAGTTAAATCTGAGAAACCTGGTGGTCCCATGAAACCTAGTTCCTTGTTCCCATCTGAGAAGTATGGCTTCCTTCCCTCTGAGAAACCCATCTCTAAACCTGAAAAACCTAGTCCTCACCTGGAACCCAGTTCTTCCCACCCATCTGAGAAGTCAGATGTTAAATCTGAGAAACCTAGTGGTCCCATGAAACCTAGTTCCTTGTTCCTATCTGAGAAGTCTGGCTCTCTTTCCTCTGAAAAACCCAGCTATAAGCCTGAGAAACCTAGTCCTCACATGGAACCCAGTTCTTCCCAGCCATCTCAGGAATCCAGCACTAAACCTGAGAAACCTAGTCCTCACATGGAACCCAGTTTCCCCCACCCATCTGAGAAGTCAGAAGTTAAATCTGAGAAACCTAGTGGTCCCATGAAACCTAGTGGTCCCATGAAACCCAGTTCCTTGTTCCCATCTGAGAAGTATGGCTCCCTTCCCCCTGAGAAACCCAGTTCTAAAGGTGAGAAATCTAGTCCTCACATGGAACCCAGTTTCTCCCACCCATCTGAGAAGTCAGAAGTTAAATCTGAGAAACCTAGTGGTCCCATGAAACCTAGTGGTCCCATGAAACCCAGTTCCTTGTTCCCATCTGAGAAGTATGGCTCCCTTCCCCCTGAGAAACCCAGTTCTATACGTGAGAAACCTAGTCCTCACATGGAACTCAGTTCCTCCCACCCATCTCAGGAATCCAGCACTAAATCTGAGAAACCTAGTCCTTACATGGAACCCAGTTTTTCCCACCCTTCTGAGAAATCCGGTGCTGAACCTGAGAAACCTAGTTCCTCCCACCCATCTGAGAAGTCAGAAGTTAAATCTGAGAAACCTGGTGGTCCCATGAAACCTAGTTCCTTGTTCCCATCTGAGAAGTCTGGATCCCTTCCCTCTGAGAAACCCAGTCCTCGCATGGAGCCCAGTTCCTCACACCCATCTGAGAAGTCAGATGTTAAATCTGAGAAACCTAGTTCCTCACACCCATCTTCCTTCACATCTGAGAAGTTAAACCTCTAGTCCTCACATGGAAACCCAGTGGTCCCAGCACTAAATCTGAGAAACCTAGTTCCTGGAGTTTTTCCCATCCCGGTGCTCCTCCCAGCCATCTGAGAAACCCAGTTCTAAACCTGAGAAACCTAGTCCTCACATGGAACCCAGTTCCTCCCACCCATCTGAGAAGTC